>NC_081180.1:237414716-237714716 GCF_029867415.1 Vicia villosa | reverse complement strand
TCAACCTTCCATCTATGCATGCACACAAGCAAACTACACATAATCATTTTTTGCTTGGGTGTCATCTAGACTAGATTGATAACATTCAATTTAGGTAGGTTTACCGGGTAATTGGGTTGAGAATCTTTTGGGGTTTCATTGGAAAAATTGTGAGGGTTGAAAATCATTTTTAATGAATAATTTTATTTTAATATTAATAATATTAAAAAATAAAATTTTAAATTTATTGTATTTTTGAAATAAAATTTTAAAATAAAAAATTATATTTATAGAAGTTATAGTGACACCCACAAAATCGTAGGTATAATATTTACTACTTATAAAACTAGGATAACATAGAGTGACATTCACTGAAACTATAGGAAAAAATTTGTCCATTGCTAAAAGTTATTGTAACATCAATTTAGTGTCACACCACGCCCCGTTATAGTTGACGCCAAAGGTGGGGGGGGGGGGGGGGTTCACTAAATGTTTTGTAGACTTCTACCTACAGATATTTGACTTTGTGACAAACTATGAGTGTCACGAAAAGTCAATTTTCTTGTAATGCATGGTTGGAGATATTTCAATTTGTTTTTCTTCAATTCTTTGTTAGTCAATTTTATATTCACTGTATATTATGATCATATTTCCAATAGCATCGTGTACTACTTTCGTCCCAAATTATAAGACATTTTGGACATTTCGCACGAATTAAGAAATGCAATTATTACTTTATGAGAAAGTGAAATGGTGTATAACTTTACAAAAATTTCCTTGAATAATTACATTGAAAAGCGAAATTAAAAGAGTATGAAAAAGAAAGAGTAATAAATGATATATGGTACATTGAGAAAAATTGTATTAATGTTGCATTGAAACTGTAAAGTAACTTATAATTTAGAATAAATTTTTTCTCCAAAGCGTCTTATAATTTGGGACGAAGAGAGTATTAAAGAACTGAAGAATATTCATACTCTTTGTCAGAATTTCAATGTAACTATGAGTTAGAGTCTAGTCACGTGAAAAGTCTATAATTAAGGGCTTTGATGTCTTCCTATTTTATATGTAAAGCTTATTTTTAATTACAATTTTTTTGTAATATCCTGACCTAAATTATCAATTTAAAATATCCAACAACTTAGTAGATTAATAGCATTATGAGGATAAAAGGTAAAATAGTCATTTTATTATATAAGGATAAATTGACCACTTTATAAGATTACAATATTATATGACCTTATCTCAGAAAATTAATAAATATTGAAATTTTCGTAATGCTTACACTGTATCCCCAATTTTTGAATCTTTTCCCAAATAACATGACACATATCAGCCTATATTTTTAAAGTGGAGTTGTGGTTGTAATATTAGGATGTAACAAGTTGAGTCTAGGATGTAACAAGTTAAGCCATTAAATCATCCTTTTGGAAATACAATGTTAGGCTGTTTACTCAAAAAATAGATGCACAATAAGTCTAACCATTTTATAATTCCTCTCATGTCAGAGGCTATATAGCCCCATCAGATAATGTGTGGGAATTTAGTTAATTGAGAATTTAATATAAACAAAAGTCTTTTGCCTTAGAGTGAGATGTGAGGTGTGTTTTTCTAAGGAATTGTGATGCTTGAGGATGAGAAATAGAGAGTGGCCCGAAACATGACTTTTATTGAATCTTCAAAAGAAACCAGTTATGTAATTGATAAAGAGGTGAGTTTGCTTTGAGGATTAAATAGTATATTTCCAACACCATGGACCTGAGCGAGTTAGTGCAATAAAAACACTCTTGCGCAATGTACATATAAGGACAATCGTTTGAATATTAAGTGATGAGTTGAAAATCACTCGAATGATGAAATATATCAAGAATGAAGGATATAAATCACTAAACTATGGATAACTTGGAGACCGTAGTAGCATGAAAGGAATAACGTGAAGAACACTATGGAGGTGGGCATAGTGTATCTTAGACCAGTTATATTTAAGGATAAGGAAATGTTATTATCAAAAGTCTTTATAATTTATCTAATAAGGAGACTAATCAAGAGTCAACTAAGATCCCAAGTACTATGAGCTAATAGTAGTCGAGTCAAGATAAAATGCAGTCTAACCAGAATAACATGTTGTAGAGTTCCAGAGACATGTCTTGGAGAACTAGACCTATAAATTAAATTTTTTTGGACCTAAATAGTTTAGAAAATCCCATGTTGAGAGGGTAATGCGCTCGATAAGTGAAAATGGATAGAGTGAGAAATGAACAAAGCATATGTAAGAGGAAATTTGAATTATAATGGAACACAATGTGAAATTCATAAAATGAAACCACTAAGTTAAGCCATGGGAGAAAAAAGGAACATAAGATTTCATAAAAAAACCTTGGATGCATATTACATTTGCCACTGAAAGATTGGCCTGAGAGCACCTTGACCATTAGAGATTATGAGAAAGGGATCACGAGCTTCAGAAATGGAATATAAATTCTGAAGTTTACAAGTAATACATACACAATGGAGTTTGACACACATGCGAGTTTTAAGGAAAATATAAGTGAAGTGTGAATTATGGGGACAAAAATCTTTAAAAGGAGGGGAGATTTTAGTATCTTAACCAAAATTATCGATGTAACAGATCCAATTGTTTAATAGATTAATGATATTATAAGGATAAAGGGTGAAATATACATTTTATCATATAAGGATAAATTTGTCAATGCAAGATATTACAAGGCATCTCATGCATACTTATAAATAATGGAAGAGAAGAGAAATAAAAAAGTTTAATCCAATAAAACCTCAATTATTGAAGAAAGACCAAATAGGAATTATATTATGAAGGAGTGATATTGTAGTCTTTTTGCACTTGAGACTAAACATGCCAAATGGAAGTCAATAATTATATTTGATTGGAGTTTAAAAGGGTTGCACGATAGGGGAAGGAAGGAAGAGAAAGGAAGAGTTCACAAATCTCTTTTCCTACATGCAAACTAGAGAAATTTATCTTCCATCTTGCAAGCAAGAATCAATAATTCAAACTTTTCTCCCATTTTCAATCTATGGTTCTTAAAGGACAATAAATTCATTTCACCACTCATGGTGAAAAATCCCTCCCAAACCCATAGTGGTGCAAAAGAGAACAACAAAGTTTCATCTATTTTACCTTCTAGCATATGCAAGGTAAGAAACCTTAATTAATCATTTTTCTCTTGTAGAAGCTACACATTTTAACCATCATTCTTAATTTCATTACAAGATTAAGCTGTCAATTTGGGAAAAGCTACTACCTCTATGATGAATGAAAGAGCAAGATGTGATTAAGATTACAAGGAGAACGATGTGAGAGAAGGATCATCATCATCCTCAATCTTTTTAAGGTGGATTACCGTCACACATTTCTCACTATTTTGGGGATATGAATAAAGGATTTAAAAAGATTACCCTCAAATTTTTAAAAGGCGTTAAAAACATGATTGGGGATTTGATTATGAAACAATCATGATGCATGCACAATAGTATTAGAGTGATAGTTGTTATGTGATGAATATGCATATTACATGTTTGATATTTTTATTAAAAGAGGATTAAAGATTTAGTTAATGTGTATGACATAGTTTAGGAATTGTGAATATAAGTTGGTTGTTTGAGAGATGCTAAGGGGTCCACTAAGTCCTTAAGACGTATGAATCATATGAGATTAGTGAGAAAAATGGTAAGATGAAGAATCTGCAACTCGTATTTAGAATATAATGTTAGTGTTTGACTTATAACTTTTGATAGAGATCTTATTTAAAAGTGAAACTTCAACCATTAGAACAAAGAAAGAAGTTTTCACGAAATAGACTTTGGAAGGACTAAAATAGATTAAGTGTACTGTGAGAACAACATTTTCAAGTTGAGGAATGAAAATCTTATGATGTTGTTTATGAGTTTACACGTGCTTACTCTTGGTAATTTCTCACCTCATAGTGTCTTTTGAGAAATAAAACGAAAAAGATAATGCGTTTATGTATTTCTCTTTAATTCACAATACTTGCTCATATTTATGTATTATGGTTAATTAAATGTAATAGTGTTTGCTCATATGTATATGAAACCATGTGTATACATGGTTCAAGATTCAAGTACATATATGTCGCGCCGCAAAAAATACTGAGTCGTCACCGATCTTTATTTATTCTAAAGGAAAGGGAAAATATCGAGAAAATCCCTTTAAGTGAAAGAAAATGGTCATCGCAACCAAATTCGGGTTCGGGAGTCGATTATGCAAGGGGAAAAGATTAGCACCCCTCACATCCGTTGCACTCAACGAGAACTATTTTGATTGTTTTGCGTGTATGGGTGTTGTTATCTAAAGTTTACTTGCAATTATTGATTATTGGATTTAATTAAGGGGTAAAATAAGATTTTAATTAATGTGCTCGCTAAGATTTTGGAATCTTGTGCCTATGTATCCTCATAGTGCAATGAGAAATCAGAGCCTCGTAGTTCGTGGGTAGAAAATAAGTATTTGTTGGATGTTTTTAGTGGACGATGTTAACGTCCGTGTTCTAGCAGTTAAACATTGCTTGTATACTCGTGCGCGAGAGGTGTAAGCGTTGTTTATTTGCGGTAGAACAAAAATAACATGTCCTTTTTGAAAAGTTTTTAAATGAAAGCCCTAAGGCAAAAGTCAAGTTTGATTGATTGAGGTTAATTATTAGGAGACGTATATCAAATGGTCCCTTAATACAGTGGATATTTGAATATACGTGGATCGAGAGGCATACACCATCAATTCCTTTTTCATCCTTTAATTACGAAAATCATCATGATTTGAATCGTACTAAAGACCAGGGCCGGTTTTGGGGCTGTGCAACTTGGCCCGTTGCACAGGGCCTCAAAAAATAGGGGCCTCAAAATTGGACCCATTATATGATATAGATTATAGATAATTAAGTATCTATAAAGAATTCTTAACTTTCCATACATGTTTTTGGTTGCAGCATAGTGCAGAGTCATTTTTGTAACCATTAAGTTTTGGGTTCGAGTCTTAATCATCTACCATGTTAATATTTTACAAAAAAAAATGTACCAAAATGTCACGCTCTAGCAAAATTTCCTCTTATAATTTTTTTATACAATCAATCAATATAGATTTATAATGGGCCTTCAAATTAAATTGTACTCCTATTCTTAATTATTATTTAATGTAAATATATGTTACATCCATACTAGTAATCTTTTTTGTTTTTTATTTATTTATAAAATTTAGATAATATTTATATATTATAATTAAATATTTAAAAGTTTATCATAATACTAACTTACTTATTATTAATTTTTTATAATAAAATACAGTCCATTATTCTCTTTGGTTTAATTTATTGCTTTTTCAATAGAAATAATATTGTCAAAAAAAGTAATAAATAAATAAATTAATAGATTAATTAATAAAATTAATATATATATATATATATATATATATATATATATATATATATATATATATATATATATATATATATATATATATATATATATATATATATATATATATATATATATATATATATATATATATATATGTGTGTGTGTGTGTGTGTGTGTGTGTGTGTGTGTGTGTGTTTTTTTTTTAAATTTGATTTGAGTTAGTCTACCATAACTTAGTATTCATAAGATTTTGTAATTTCTTTATCTAATTTAATTTTTTTTCAACCACTATATAAATTATATAAATTTTAATGAAAATTTGAAAAATTTTAGCACAATAATTTTTTGAATTTTTTGTCTTTTAAAAAAATATATTTTTAAAATTTGCACAGGGCCTCCGAATTGTTCGAGACGGCCCTGCTAAAGACTATAAACGAATGTGAATACTTTGAATAACTAGGTCATACGTCCCATATCCAAAAATATTTATAATAGGAATATGTATACTCCCTCTTATTCTTCTCCATTTGGTTAAGGCTCATGACTAGAACTGTCAATATGGGCTACCCGGCCCATATGGGCCGGCCCATATGGGCCGACCCATATGGGCTTCGGGCTTTTTAGGGCCGGGCCCAAAAAACCCATTTTTAAATGGGCTCTAATTTTACTACCCAGGCCTGACACTGTCTGGGCTGCGGGTTACCCGGCCCTAAATGGGCTTCGGCCCTAAACGGGCCCATTTCTATAAAAAATTAAAATTTTATCCTTATTTTTGTAAGTAACCATATAATTGCATGCAAGAATACATATATATATATATATATATATATATATATATATATATATATATATATATATATATATATATATATATATATATATATATATATATATATATATATATATATATTAAATTTTATATCCAAAATTATAATTTCTAAATAATCCATATAAGTTAATAATTAAAATGTAAAACAACACATTAACTTAATTTAAACTATCCAAAATACATCACAAATTATATAATGTAGCACAAATAATTAAATAACTTGTTCCAACAAATTTTAAGTTATAAATATTCATGACAATTATAATTTTATGATAATTATAACAAGAAAATGTTATAAACTTTTATAATAATTATAATTAGGAAAGGATAAATTTTAATTATATTAAAAATATTTAATTTTTTCGGGCCGGTGGGCTATCCATGGCCCATACGGGCCGGCCCATATTTTTTAGGGCTTTTTAGGGCAGGGCTAAAAAAGGCTCGGATGTAAATGGGTTCGAAAAATTTGGCCCAGGCCCTAAAATTTTTCGGGCCAAATGGGTCGGTCCATGGGCTTCGGCCCATTTTGACAGCTCTACTCATGACGTACGAATCACGTGATTTTATTTATTAGTATTTTGAGTTTATTTGCAAAAAAAAAAAAGGGATTTTAGTCTTAGTGAAGAAGGAAAATAAATGATTAAAAGAAATGTTGCAAAAGAGGAGAAATCTAACTTAATGTTGCCATGCAAATTTATTTACCTATTTTTTAAATTTTTTTGAAGTTAAAAAGACCTAAGGGAGCCTGCAAATTTATTTAGACTAAATTCTAAGGTTTTAAGAAAATACCCTAATTAAAATCTAATCCTAAAATAACATCTAAGAGAATTAATCTAAGAATTAGCCTAAACAAATATATTTTTTATGATATTAGCATGTGTTTTTATTATTCATATGCACCAAAATGATAAAAGAATTCAAAAAAAAAAATGAAAGAAAACATTTAAATAGGTCAGGGGTGAAAAGGTAAAAAATTGGTGCAAAAATCAGTGTTGCTAGCCTAATTAATTTCAAGCCCATTCATAATTTTCTTTGTTTATTAAACTAAAAAACTGAAATTAAAAAGAAAGGAAATAAAAATAAAAAATATTAAAATAAAAAAGGGCCCGAACCGGACCGGCCGAGAGGTTGAACCGGACCTGACCGGTCCAGCATGTATCCCTCTGACCCTTCTCCTCCCTCTCCTAGCCCAACCTCCATTAATGGCATTCTAAGGTATGAACATGGAAATTTTAGTTCAAAAATTATAAAAAAGGATGTTTCTTGCTTGGATTCTTATGGGTTTTCATATTATATGATTACTTTTGTTGATTCTTTAGTTTGGTTAGAGTTTGAAAATTCAAGAAGAAGCTATTTTTCATGTTTATGTCAAAAATTGGTTTGGGTTCATGAAGTGCTTATTCCAATAAGCCAAATTGATTCTATGCATCAAAATTGATTGTTAGTGCTATGCTAATGCAATTGTTATGTTAGTTTTTTTTGGAAAATTCAAGTTATGCTAAATTTCAAAGCTACTTGAATTATGAGTTTTCTTGAAATGAGAAAAAAGTGCTTAATTGAAAAAGTTTTCTTGAATTATGAGAAAAATCAAAGCTAATGTTATCCTAAATGCAACTATATGCAATTCTATGCTAGAAACCAATTAGGAATTCTAAAATTCATGCAATTTGCAATGTGTTAGCTACCTTAATTTTGATTTTTTATGTTATAACTTAAGTGATTCCACTAATAAGCTATTCTTAATTTCAAGAGGTAATCTCCATTATTATACTTTCAATTTTCAAATTCAATTGATAGTAGATGATGATTATGGAGTTGTCGATAATAGAATTTGATTGTAGAACTTGAATTGTGATGAAATTTTGATGATGAAAATTGAATCAATTCTTGAATTGTTGAAACTTGAATGATGATTATTGAATTGTTGATGAAACTCGGATGATGATTATTGAATTGTTGATGAAACTTGAATGATTATTGTTGAATTGTTGAGAATTGTTTGTGGTTGAGTTCCACGAATTTAGAACTTCAATGTGAAGTTCGAAACATGGTGATAAATATGAACTTTGAGTGAAGGTTAGAGATGAGAGGATGAGAAAATTGAGAGAATTGAGAAAATGGTTGAAAAAGTACGGAATCTCCACCATTTTTGCAAAAAAGTGAGTCTTTATATAGGTTTTATGGTTGATTTTGATTGTTGGATTGTGATCCAAGTGAAGTTTTTATCAACGGATAAAAATTAATCTAGACTTTAGTTGCGAATCACTAATTCTAGCCCTTGGATAACTTGTTATGAATGATTAGAATTTCTTGAAAATTTGGAATTTGGAATTTGTGTTAATTTGGTAGTTTTTGAGTTAGTTTGGTAGTTGTGGAAGTTAGGGGTGATTTGGTAAATGGATGAGTTTGTGTAAAAATAGGTAGCTAATGGTAGTTAGATACCAATCATGCTTGGTTTTTGCAAAAGTACCAAGTTAGGGTGTAAGGCCAATGGTCACTTGTGGTTATTCTTGAAAATTGATTTTTTTTTGCATTGATTTCTCTTCATTTTTGCCTTGAGTTTTTGGTGAATGAAAACATGGTTGTAAGTGCTTTTGAGAAGTAAATTTATGTTGAAAATAAACACTTTTGAATGATGTATTTTATGGATCGAAATTCTGATTTTTTGAGTGCATAAAATGGCTTGAATTTATGTTGGAAACAAGCTTGAATTTAATAAATAGTGCAAAAAATTTCATGTATAATGCAGAATTTTTTCATGATTTTTGCGCGATTTTTAGATAACTTTGATCTATGATATTTAACGATTATTTGATGCATCTTCTTCCTTGTAGCAAAGTGAACATTGTGGTGGAAGAATGAGCTCGAGGCGACATCAAAAGTGAAGATAGAATCATGGAAGTAGAACCTCATGGAAGATGAAAAATGTTGGAAACTTCGCACCTAAAGAGTCAAGGAGAGCTATCAAAGACACTTTACACTTCTGACTACAACAACCAATTTTCTCAGGGGTGCTGTCAGAGACACTTTCCACATCTAACTACAACAATCAAATACCCCATTGTAAAGGAATGACACACATCCCTGCATAGTTGTCACAACCCACTTTGGATCTATTCAATCCAAGGGACGTGGTAGTGGATCCTAAAGATGTCATCCTCGATCCGAGCTTTACCTCGGGGAAAGGGATGAGGATCCTACATCCTTGGCCGGAGAATGATCTTTTGTGATGCGGAGCATAGTTCAAAGCATGGCCACATCTAGACGGTTTCATGCCATTCACCTTGGCACCTAGTTGGTTCCATACAAAATCATTACAAGTATGGTTCAAAGGGTAAATGCTCGTGGCTGAACTCAAGTCTCGCCATTACGAATTCAACGGACAGACACATCAAACTGAACTAATGCTTCACATGTGCATGCACGTTCTAATCATAACCATATTTGATTGGCCCGTCAGCTTACCAAGACAACGCATACATCTTAAAGCAACATGCTCATAAATACATCAACCAAACATGGCCTCACAAACAACTTAAATTTATTTACACTTTAAACAAATTTTATTTACCGCTCTTTATAGCAAACAAACTGTACCAATTTTAGAGGTCAAAGTTGAACCCTAATGTTATATGAACAAAACAAAAATAAAAGAAAAAAGGGGAAAAATACCTTAAAACACCGGCTCCCGAATTCAATACACATGGACCGCCCCCTTCGTCCTCTCTAGGAACGACTCAAAAAGGATCTAGCTAGTCGGTAATGACAGAAAGATCTGGAAAAGATCCTCGCACCTGCTTTAACGTTTGATCTCATACCTAGTACACAGACTCCATAGCTCGTTGAAAGGACTCCCAAGATTTTTGTCGTGCTTCGGCCAGATATTCCTCAAAGCCTTTCAGAACTTTGGGCCTATCATGCTTTTTTCTGCTGAAGAGTTTTCTGACCCGCTTCGAACTTATGACATGCCTCTGCCGCATCAAGAGAAGCCTTCAACTTTGTTATTTAAGCAGCTAAAGTTGACGGAGAACCATATCGTTTCACCTATTACTACCAAGAATCAACAAGGATGACCTTTGTCTGTAGCTTAGCGAGTTCCTTCTCACCCGCAGGATCCCCCCCGCTCAAAGGTCTCACACTTCTCCTTCAGCTAATCACGCTTCTTAGAAAGATCACGATGGCCTAATACATCATTCTATCCAGCAACTACCATTGAAACCAAGGATTCAACCCTGAACAGGGTGCATAAAGCATTTGCAAAAAGACCTACCTGTCAACTGCAGATTGACTCTGGAAGGAAGCTAGGTCCTTAGTGGCCACAAAAACAGCAAATTCCTCTAGAGTGCTAGGTATTTGAGATGGAAGGATGGTAGGAAGCCGGAAGAAAGGGGTAAGAGCCTTCAACTCTACGTCCTCCATCAAACAAGCCCTTTTAGAAGAACCTTCTTCAACAGAAGTAAACAGGCTATTATCCTGATTCCTTTTGATAGAATAAGGAGATAATGAAGGATTTCAGACAGAGAGGTCAACTGCCATAGTGGCCACCTATTCCACCTCAGGAATTATACCCGATATAGTAGTCACAACTATTATTGGGGAAATAACTTTAGTTAGTGTCTGGACCATCGGAGCAAGAATAGTTCTAGCAGTAGAAATCTCCATCACTCGACCAGATAGGTCGGTCATAATACCCTGATCCTTGGCGAGCGCGAGAACCATCTGCAATTAATCCATGTTATCTTCAAGACACAAGTTACACTTGTTAAAAAAGCCTCGGGTTCCCATCCTCACTAAAGAGTTTTTTAGGACCAAATCATTCTCCATAGCAAAGCCCTTGATACCTAGTGCACAGATCCTCTTTCATTTTCACCTCCTTGAAGGATAGAGGACTTAGCTTAGAATGGTAATAAGAAAGAGGCTTAAGGGAGTGATCTTGAGACCAATACTTTAAGAAACCGCTTTTACCAGAACGAGCACATCCTACTGGGGCCGAAGACAAACAAAAGGAAGAGTGAGCCTCAGTAGTAACAAGTTTCACCATCATCAAACACTCAAGAAATTTACCTCAGTTGGTGGTATAATAGTCAAACGAAGTTACGCGAAAAAAGGAAGAACAGTCCCTGATCCTGGGCATCATCTTGAGAAGTGTGGGCCACGTAAAAAAGATCTAAAAGAGCCTAAGAGAAGGCTTCTAAGCTTTATACTCGGCACAAAGTTGGAATACCTTCATGAAAGCCCAAGCTCTGAGATGAAGTTGCAATGGGGAAACTCTTAAATGGTCCATCACCGCAACGTCGAGGTAAGAAAAGGGAAAATGTATCTCCATCCCAGTGAAGAAGCATTCGTATAGAGGAACCTTCAAAGGAGCTGTATATCCTCTTCATCGAATTTAGTGGAAGAACCAGCCAATCGAGGAGTTGCCGACTAAAGTGGAAGGAATCCCTACCCATTTGGTGGCCACCCAATGATATCTATTGGCGTTATCCGATTCAACGAAATAAAGTCCCATGCGGGCCATTGCATTAGCTTTAAAATGATCATCAGGACTAATCCAAGACATAACGTTAGACTGTACCCGACAATCCAAATGACATGTATACCCCGACTAAGTTAGTGACGCGTTCCCTCATTTTCTATGAAACTTCTATCTCTGCCTTAATTAAGAGTGGGGGAGGCATCGGTTTATCGACATGATCTTCACCCCCACTGGTTTTTCCTAAAGGGAGAGTTCCTGAAAAGTATCTGGAAGAATTTCCCTCAAAAAAGGAGTCCCCATACACTCCTCCTGTTCCAAAATCCTCAATCAGAGAAATGATCTTCGATCTGAAATCCCCACTAGCAAAGGGAATGGAATGTGATTCGGGTTCCGCTCTCCTTCTTGAAGGGGGAAAAGCACTATCTTCTGAATCATTCTCTATGATAATAGGGTTATCGCTCATCGTAACAAAGGCACACTTAATGTTTGACTGAAAAAGCTAAGGTGATGAAATGGTACCTTGAAATGTAAGGTTTAAGGTAGTAAATTGAAAAAATAAGGCTAAAAGTTGGAGCTTTAAATGTGTGACGATGATTACTCCTGGAAAAATGCTCTTAAAGAATAGGGAGGACTCAAAGGAAATAAGGGAAATTCAGTCTAAAAGGTAGCGAAAAGTTTTCGCAAATTTTCTTTATCCTCATATAGGCGAAGACAATCGGATGACTCAGACTGAAAGTAAAAAGCAAGAGCAGATCAACAACTAGATTTCACCTTGGAAGCACAACCAAACTCAAGTGCACAACAAGTAACACCGCACCACTCTCTACCTTTCCAGGTCACACGTCAAGAGAAAAAGGTGAAACGTTTCATTGATGGGACTATATTTAAGCTCATGTTCCCCATTGTTCTGGAAAAACTAAAGTGATGCATGTCTGCCAAACGTATGGGCATCATTTCCTGAATGTCGATTGAGCCTAAGGTATACCTACCTTCACAAGGGGTTTTCAAGCACACAATCTCCAATCTCCACTCTCATTAAGATTATATTGAACTATAAATTGACTTGGGCGTTGGAGTTCTAACCATGTAGGTACCCCCGCCTTTGGTCTACCGTACCGAAGATTAGCGACATCGGTTCAAGATCAATATCCCTGATTTCAAGAGGTACCACATTAATCGCTTAGGAAGCTTCGCTCTACTACAGTTTCTACAATCTACTCCATTTTTGATTCCGTAACGAAATAAAACTCAACATTACTAGTGAATAATTTAATATTAAATTTTATTAAAATTGATAATTTTATTTTTAAATTAGAGTTTTAAATAAGCAAAGAATTAGAAACTTAATTTAATCTATCATGAAATTTAAACTTAAAACAAAATCAATTTTAAATATTAAATAAAATTATAATGAGTTTTCCATTGTATTTAATTCAATATTTTTTTCATGCATATACTAAAGATTATATTTAACAACCACTCTTACCCATTTATCATGTATTAAAGATGATTTTTAGATTGTGCATATTATGTGATAATCAATGTTATATTACATGTTAAAAGGGAAAAGTAATTTTAAACTCTTCCTCTATTAAATGATGAACTAATGGAATAACTCTTTTAATTGCATCTGTTTAAAAATTGTAAATACATATAATAATTAATGAATTTTATTATTAATTATATATTAATCTAATAACCAACACATATTCATATAAATATTTTTAAAAAATAATTATTTAAATCATGAATTTCACATAAAATATCTTTACATATCACAAATCTGTAATAATAATAAAAAAAATATTATAATTGATTGATGAAAAGTATAGTCTTTCATTTTCTAAATATGAGTGAAATGTATCTTGATATCTCCTTTTTATTTTTCATAATTTATTTATTTAAAAATTTGATAATATATTTTATATTCTGTAATGAAAATTCGTAATTTATTTGTTTGGCTTATATTGTTATTTGGTGTAATTAACTTATACTTTTGATTTATATTCAATGATCTGAATAGTTTTTTTATTCTAAGGGTTATTATTCAATGTTTTTTTTCTTCTCATTTTAGAATATATATATATATATATATATATATATATATATATATATATATATATATATATATATATATATATATGTATATATATATATATATATGTATATATATATATATATATATGTATATATATATATATATATATATATATATATATATGTATATATATATATGTATATGTATATATATATATATGTATATATATATATATATATATATATATATATATATATATATATATATATATATATATATATATATATATATATATATATATATATATATATATGTATATATATATATATATATATATATATATATATATATATATGTATATATATATATATATATATATATATATATATATATATATATATATATATATATATATATATATATATATATATATATATATATATATATATATATATATATATATATATAATGTCACCATTTATATCATAATTTCTTGCTTCCTATTGTCATGTTATTTTGAGCTTGAATTAATAATTAATTAGGTCTTTTTTTTCGTGTTTTCAGTTAGCTTCAAATATTTTTGGTTTTGTTTTGAGGTCCATTAATTTTGTCATTATTTGGTTTTTATTTGTGTTGTTTAAACATATTTTGACCTTCAAATAAGAAAAAAAATTGAATCACTATTAGTTCTCTATTTAAACAAAGTCCACCATTACATGTAGCCATTATTGTACTTAATTTTTCTTTCTTCTAACTTCCATTATCCTCTTGGATTATAGTTATTTTCTCTTTCACCCATCTTTGCTTTTGACTAGGTAAAAAAACATGTTCTTATCAAATTTCCACCATCTATAAACTACTGCCAACATCACGAGCATCATTGAAATTCCAAGACTCAGTCCCAACTCTTCTTTGCCACCATAAATTTGTTGAAGAGATTTATTGTTAAAATTTTATGTTGTTAAAATTTTATTATAACGGTGATTTATATTTTTTTCAACCACTGCCATGTGGAAGGTTTGAAAAAAAATTTTGAGTTAAGAAAAATATGAATCAACCACACAAAAACGTGACGTTAAAATGAGATAGTGATTAATATTAGTTGATGTGGTTAGTATTTTGAAGAATGTTCATTCAAGTAAAATAAAATTAAATATTTTTTAACTGTTGTTTAATTTTAAAACAATTAGAATGAAGAAATACACTCAATTTTAAAAAAAAAAGTTTGTAATTGGTGCATCTATAAGATTTTTAAAATAAGATCTATTTCATTTACATATATTTTAAAAAAAATCATCGAAACAAATTATTGTTTAATAATTTAGAAAATTTCGTGTGAAATATAATGAGTAGCATAAGCCTCTTTTTTATGAAAATATATAATATAAAATATATTTTATACGGACTTTTTCATAATATTTTTATGATTCGTATTGATTTTGTGTGTTTATAATAGATAATATTTTGATTTAATTTTCAATAACTATAATATAATTTTAAATATTGTTAATACCATTAAAAAATTTCAATCACTAAATCACAATTACAACATATCACAACTACAGCATATGTACTTACAGACGGAAAAAAATCAACAACGCTTATCAACCATCACCATCATTTAAGAAGATAAAAACTAGTTTGTAATTGGTACATCTATAAGATTAAGATTGTTAATATCATTGTGTTATGTATGTCTTTGAACTAAAAAATTTCAGGTAAGGTGGTTGTAAAGTTTTGTGCTAACTTTCTTCACCAACAGATGCTCAATTAGGGTAATGTGTGTATGGGCTAATTAGGGGAGTGTGAAGAAACTCTGAATTTTTTTTTATGACAAGTTGTAGCCCTCATGTTAGTTATTGATTATGGCATTGCGTATTCTTCAACTTATTTTGTTCCAGAACTTACATTGCAGAATATACATGCATGAAGTGTGTTATTAATTATTATATCTTTTGTCTCCTCTTGTAATTGATATAGCAGAAAAGTTCCACATATTTGTTTTTGGCCAATTATAACTAATTGTTTTCCCCAAATATTGTTGAAGTTAATAGCAAAACTATAATTAATCAAAAGTTCATATAGTATATGTTCTCCTATATGCAGATTGATTGCTTCAAAATGTATCTCACGTGCTAAACAGTCCCCTAGCAAACTGGTTATTGTTTTAATATAATTTGTAAGCATTCATAATGGGTGAATAAATATGTGGCAATAATTTAAATACAAGAAAAGAAATATTCTTGATTCAAATCCAAGAAAAAAAATAAGGGAAGTGTAACTTTTTTATAATTATTGTCTAGGGACTAAAAACTACTATACTAATTATATTTTTTCATTTAAAGTAGTACACATTTCACATACTCCCTCCGGTCTCAAATATAAGCAAAAAAAATAAAAATTCTATGGTCTTAAATATAAACGAAAAAAATCAATATTTATTACCTTCAATGTCATTATTCCAAATATACCCCTACAATTTTTTACATTTTAAATGTTTGCAACAATTTCCAAAGCAAAAAATAGGGATAGAATTAGAAAGAGAGTAACGATTAAATGCATTGAGACATTCTCCTTAAAGGGTGAGTTATCTTACAAATTTGTTTATATTTGAGACCGGAGGGAGTATAAATTATGGAGTATTATGCGGTATATGTTGGTGGATACCCTTTCTTTATCATTATCTTACACTTTCTTTTTGTAATAGGTATCTAGAATTAAGTGATACTTGGCAAGAGCAAACACAATTAAAGAGTAATCTAAATCCGAGCTTTCTTTCCAAATTTAATCCATTAGTGAAAAAATAGTTGTATTTCTTTTAAAAACTGAAAAAATAAATACCGTTTTGTTTTTTATTTCTTTTAAAAATATTAAATTATTTTGATATGACTATTATATTTTTGTTATTTACATTTTTTTTAGATTTAAAAAATAAAAGCGTGCATATGACAACAGTATCCGTGCAGACGCACGGGTAACACATCAGTACCTGTGTAAACACACGGGTAACCATTTCAAAATCAATGTGAACGCATGAATAACACATCAGTGCCATGTAAAATTAATTTTGTATTGATTTTTAACTAATTCTAAACAATATTTAATACATTATTTTTTTATTAATATTAAATCATATTCTATAAATATATACTATTTTTGATTTTTTTTTATCAATTTAATAGTTTTGTTTAAACAATATAATTCCTATATTTCAATTTCATATAAATTTTTTTTCGATTTTTTTACTTAATACTATATATCTGGTAAACCCGATCCAACCCACACCAGAACCCGTGTGAACGCACAGGTAACACAACAGTACCATGTGAACGTACGAGTAACCAAGTCAAAATCTGTGTCAACACACGGGTAATACATGAATACCGTGTGAACGCCCGGGTAAGCAAGCTAAAATCTGTGTGGACGCACAAGTTATTACATTTTTTGTACAATTAAAAAAATAAAAATATTTAAAATAATGTATAAATTCAAACACGATAAAAATGCATTGGTTTTTTTAATTATTTATGTATCTAATATTTTTATTTTATAATTATTTTTAATTTAAAATACAATAATTTTTAAGATAATATATAAATAATTGAAATATATATTACTATTGTCTTTCTTTAGAAATATGTATTTTATTTAAATATTTATCTTTGACTAACTTATATATTTTTCTTTGACAACTTATATATTTCATTGAACATTATTATTTGATCAATTATCTATTAATCTCATCCAATTGACAAAAGAGATATATGTAATTGATCTTACATTGAATATTTTTTTGACTTTTAATTAAATACGAAATCTATCTGGTATACTCGGTCTAACCCAAACCAGTACCCGTGCGAACGCATAGGTATCCTACTAATTTTGAAGAATGTTCATTCAAGTAAAATAAAATTAAATATTTTGTAACTGTTGTTTAATTTTAAAACAATTAGAATGAAGAAATACACTCAATTTAAAAAAAAAGTTTGTAATTGGTGCATCTATAAGATTTTTAAAATAAGATCTATTTCATTTACATATACTTAAAAAAAGTCATCGAAACAAATTATTGTTTAATAATTTAGTAAATGTCGTGTGAAATATAATGAGTAGCATAAGCCTCTTTTTTATGAAAACATATGATATAAAATATATTTTATAAGGACTTTTTCATAATATTTTTATGATTCGTATTGATTTTGTGTGTTTATAATAGATAATATTTTGATTTAATTTTCAATAACTATAATATAATTTTAAATATTGTTAATACTATTAAAAAATTTCAATCACTAAATCACAACTACAACATATCACAACTACAACATATGTACTTACGGACTGAAGAAAATCAACAACGCTTATCAACCATCACCATCATCTAAGAAGATGTGAGGCCAAGAATGACAAATAAAATATCACAATAAGTGTGTTAGAACATAAACGAGAATACATATCAGAGTAGAGAGAAACACACAAAAGCTTTGTTCACGCAGTTCAACCAAATTACCCGCGACTGCGACTATAGAGTAGTTATAGTTCTCTTTATTGATGTTTTGTGAATTTGCATATAGATTACAATGTTACAAGGTATATATATATATATATATATATATATATATATATATATATATATATATATATATATATATATATATATATATATATATATATATATATATATATATATATATATAATACAACGTTTTAATTCATCGAAAAAGCTTAATCCCTAGTTTCCCTCAACAAACAATTATCTCTATCCATAGTTATCTCAACAATACGAGCTATTCTGTCAACAACCTATGATTATCTCAACAACCCATAATTATTTCAACAATATGAATTATACTCTCAATAACCCATAATTATCTTAACAATATGAGCCATATTCAATAATCTCCACCTTGCCAAATATCAAACCCTTATGAAGACTTCCTGCATAACAATTCATCCCGAAAACTAGGGAGGTACACCTTCTGCTTAACATGAGAAACATGTAACAGGTTCAAACAATGTTTGAACTTGTCACTAGTGACTGGCTTGGTCAACATCAGCCGCATTCACTAAAGTGTGAGCCTTTTGAAGTAATATTTGTCCGAACACCAACAACTCCTTGATTTGTGGAACCTCACATCAAAATGCTTGGTCCTAGCATGATACACCTAATTGTTCTCCAAATAGATAACACTCTAACTATCACAATGCAACTGAACTCCCCCTTTCTCAACACCCAACTCTTTCACTAATCTTGAAAGCCACAATGTTTCCTTGGCAACTTCACCTACTGCCATGTATTTTGCCTCAGTTGTAAACATATATATTATAGATTGAACTGATGATTTCCAGCATATAGGTCCCTTGCAAGAGTAAAGACATACCTTGTTGTAAACCTCCTATCATCTATATCACCTAGATAGTCAAAATCCACATATCCCACAAGTGATGGAATACCCTGCTCTATGCTGAACATGATACCATGATCTTTTGTACCCTTCAAGTTTCTTAAGATCCACTTGACTGCATATTGTTTCCCTGGCTTGGACAAGAACTTGCACACTTGACTAACTGCTTGTGTCAAATCCGGTCTAGTGTAAACCATAACATACATCAAACATCAGAGCCTAACTCTTATTTAAGGACTAATCATCTCAGGAGGAA
The DNA here is from genome assembly GCF_029867415.1 of Vicia villosa. NCBI lineage: Eukaryota > Viridiplantae > Streptophyta > Magnoliopsida > Fabales > Fabaceae > Vicia > Vicia villosa. The sequence continues at coordinate 237,695,327 of NC_081180.1, read as the reverse complement.
TATGACTTCCAATAATATTTATTTTCTAAACACACATTTACCTTTTAATAGTATGAAGTTTGAGTTGTAGAAATCTAGGTTTAGAATTTTTCTTCAAAGTGTTAGTTATAAATATTAAGAAACATTAATCAATGGTCTGTTTATCCCTACTCATCATGTAAATGATGAAGTAGTAGATAAACCTGAATCCCTCTAGACCTAAGAAGAAAAGAGAAGATTTAAAATAGATTTAAAAACAAATACTTTTATAATAATATCTCTAGATGATACTAAATTCTTTTATTTTCACAGTAGCGAAACCGCCAAGGAAATGTGGGATACTCTTGAAATGATATATGGGTTTTCTCCAAGTATCAAGCAGGACGAGATAAACACACGAGGCGAAGAATATGTAGATGTTGCTCTTAAATTTTTTTCAAAATTTTTAAAAATATTGGAAGTTGTATTGGAACGTTTATCACTAACAAATATCTAAGAGTTAAGAATTGGAAATTTAATCCAACCCTTAAATTGAAAGATGGAAGCCTTCATGAATTTCAGGAAAAATAAAAAAAGAAGTAAATTATAAAGAAATTGAATAGCTAATTCAATTACTTAAAGATAAATATACAAGCTTAGAAAATAAATAATCATCAAATTTATCAAAATCCTATCACATAACTTTGATGGCCTCCTTCAATAGAACATATTCAGTAGTTGAACGAACTTCAGAAGATTCAACATCAAATTAAGGAACCTCAAGTGTAAGAAATTGTGAAGAAGAAGTATCTTCAAGTGGAATATTTGAAAGAAGAAAATGCGGAGAAACATCAACCTCGGGGAGAATAATAAGAGAATCTTCCTCCAACGAAGAAAATGAAGTGTTCTTAAAGGCATCCTATGAGGAAGATAATGTTGAGATAACTAAACCTTCTTATAAGAAATTATTTATAATTAGTTCTGAGTTGGTTAAAGAAAATGATAAACTTAGAAAACGCAATTCAGACCCTAAGGAATATTTAGAGTTCCTTGAAGAAAGCAATAAATCGTTTAAGTAAGAAATAACTAAAATTATAACTCAAATAAATCTTGTGAGACTTGTGTCGCCTTGGAAAAGGAAGTAGATGAATTACATGAAACCCTAGGTAAGTTTACCCTAGGTAAAGAAACATTTGACTCGATCCTTTCAAGTCAAAGACCTTTCTTAAATAAGAATGGACTAGGATTCAAAAAGAATAGAAAACCTAGTAAAGGGATAGATCAAAATAAAAAAGAATCCCTCTGGTTTATTAATACACACAATGTAATAGAATTAGCCACTTAGAGCCATTTTGTTTCGACAAAATGAAAAGGTCTAAAGGTAATAATCCTAGACCTTCTGGAAAACCTAACCTTCTAGGACCTAAGAAAATCTAGGTACCAAAGGTGAAACCTTGGTATGTTTTTAAGGTTTGCTTTGTAGCTCGATGTTAACCAATATTAAATAAAGTTGTGCAAAGCAAAGAGGTATACCCTTAAGTATACAATGATTTAAATCTTTTGATCCAAGGATGTCCCAGCAAAGATGGTAAAACCAAATGTTTTTTTAGGGTGTCTCAACATTTTGGATCCTTAGTGATCAGTTAACTTCATAGCAGGTTGAGTGGATATGTCTATAATGGAATCATCCATCTCGTTATTCTTACCAATTCTTGTATCTAACTGTACGTAGAAGAGGACACACAAGGGAAATCTTTTATCAAGGCCTCTTGATACTTGAGATAATACACTACTTTAAGGTTGAAAAGATGGGAAAACATCGTTTAATCCTTTAAAATATTGGTTTTAATTTTGCTCATCTCAATAAATTATATTTTCTAACCAAAAAGATGTGTTTCTAAGTGTTTTATAGAAACAGGGTGCAAATAAAGTTAAATAAAGGTGCACAAAAGTAATAAATCAAGCACAAGGCCCAATATGCATCAGGTATGGTCACTGACGTAAGCCTAATCAATTTGCACCTTATGGAAATCAATTGAAGAAGCTTGGTGCGCATATTTTCATATCATATTCAAGCCAAACGTGTGGTCCAAGGAAATCAAATCTCAACATTGATGATAAAAATTCAAAATCCAAAACAATTTGATAAACCAATCGATTGGAGCTCTTAGCCAATCGATTGACACACTCGATTTGGAAAGATTTTGATTTGGTTTTCAATCAACATAATCTCCATTAATTGCTTTCCATAAATATAAGATTAAATTATTATAAGTAGCACAATAAATAGGTATGTTCTCTCACTAATTCTTGCATCTCAAAATTTTCTTGAGCATCCAGAAGGGATGTGTTCACCACTAGGTTGATAAATATAAAGCAAGATGAGAAGATAATGATCCTATGGAAGAAGGTGATTCAACACTAGTACATGGAACCAAGCCTCTTGAAAAGCCACAACCATATCATCAAATCTGTCAAGCCTCTCTGAAGGATTTCTTCACACAGACACCATATAGACCCTTCCCAAGTCTTGTAAGATAATTCTATTTAAATCTAAAACTTGTAGGAACCTTACTAAGAACATCAATAAGGGGAGTGGGATTAGACAGCCATAAGGACCATTTTTAAAGAATCTTTAAGCTATATTTTGAAGGAATGTCCTATACCCTTGAAAAACCCTTATGATTTATGAATTTCAAACACTTCTTAGCCCTAAACAGCCTTGTCATAAATCTCATGGGGAAAAAGAGAATTCCTTTCAAATCAACCCACCTAAAACCAAAGGTTTAGATCCTTCATTACCTTATAATTATAAATCTTTTTCCATGGAATGTGAACGATAACTATGTTCTTAGGGAAGATGTTGTACCTATGTGACTATTTATTTAAGAAATTTCAACAAATTAGGTAAAAGGAATTTTTAACCACTTGATCCGCTCCAAAGAGACCCAGGAAGGGACTCCCTTATGGACCAATGATCACTAAAATCTTAGTAACCTTCAACATTGACACCACTGATGAGATTGAAGACTCAACCAACCATAGAATCACCTCTATTACATTCATAGAAATAAAATTTCTTGTTAAATATATAGAAATACAGTGGGACCCAATGGTCAAGAAAGAATAATAACAATAAGAGAAAGAAAACACCAAGATCGACAAAGTTTTGAAAATCTGTTAGAATCTAGCCAAAGATATGGAGAGAATAAAGAAAATTGCCACAAAAGATAATGATGCTTATGAAAATGAATGATCTCATCTATATATTTTAGAATTCTAAAATTATTTCTTTGATTTCCCGTACTTTTCAATTCAGCCAGTTCCTTTTTGTACTTTGAATTCTTAGCAACTTAAATTAATAAAAAAGTTATGTTTTTCTTTTTCTAAACGTTTACTTGCTTATGTTTGCATATTTAAATTATCATAATGCATCTTTATCAGAATTTTTGATTTCGACAAAAGGGAGAAGTATACTCTCTACTAAAATGAGGGGGAGTTCAATCACTCCAAAAATATATACTTCTATGAGGGGGAGTTCAATCACTCCAATAAATCTCTCTCTCTCTCTCTCTCTCTCTCTCTCACACACACACACACACACACACACACACACAGACACACACACAACACTTTGAAGTAAAGAAGATGGTAAAAAGTGAAAAATTATTTCAAGTTTTCTCTTTATAGGCATGACAACCACCATGATCAAAACACACATCCAAAAAATCAAATGAATTTTCAAAACATCAACGACACTTGAGTAGGTCTATGTGAATTCATCTTCCTTGCCTACACACGTGGAGGCACCTTGAAGTCATTATCACAACAATGTTTTGACTTCAAGAAGTGCATTAAATTCACATGTTCTCCTTGTCAACTACTCTTACTAAACGCCACCGCAAAGTGTCTTCTCCTCAAAGCATAGCCTCAATGGGAAGTTTCTGTCAATGGTTAAAATTTCGGGTCCGACATCACTCATTTCTACATCAATAATTTTTTTTTAAACAAATAATAAGGTCTAATGGATAATTGTTATGGGATTGCCAATGGCCTAAAACACCCCACTTACTCCATAAACTCAATTCTATTAAGGCATGTCAGTCACTGACATGCACGTGGACCTGCAAGACCAATGATATACATATAGCAGTTATCCGTACTCGGTTGTTAACCATCCTTAAAATATAAGTGTGACTCCGTGTCACAATCAAATACACTTTCACTCATACTTCTATAAATCTCACATCATTTATGTATTGACTTGAATATTGAATTACTATTTGTTTTAAGTACCTCTTCAATTATCAGAGAATTGCCACCACCATACGAATAATCTTTTTGCTATGGTCGTGTCTGTAACACCCTTCTAAACCCCCGCAATAATTAATAAAATAATTAGAGTAAACATGAAACAAGGATGTCGAAATTCATATAAATTAAACATCGCATTTAAATGTCATGCTTCACGAGGAACAAATCACCATATATTATTAAATCATGTTTTATCACAGTGGAATTAAATTCAACACGGAATAGTTTACTCTTCACCAAGGCATAAACCAAAAGAAAACATAATCAGAAATCAATTGGAATAAAGTATAATCAATAACTCAAAACTAGCGTTCCCCAGTATTACAAATCAGAGCATGACACCGACGCTACTCTAAACTGACTAGCCTATAAGCTATCCTCCCCAAGCCAAAAGCCGCAACTCTTCAATCTGAAAAATGTCAACAGTAAGGGTGAGTCTCATTCACAATTAACAAATATTATGCGTTCATAAACAATAAAATGTCATAATTATATCATCCACCCAATCACAATATGTTCAGATTTTCAGACATGCATTCAACAACAACAACAAGTACATCACCAAAATATTACACTGGAAGCCATCCATTCATGTTATAAAAATAATGCATATGAGATTTACTGACTCTATGCATGTGATATCAAACATGGGATTAGCCCATCCGACCGATCTAAACATCACTGAGATACGTTCCTACCGACACAAATTCCACACAATGGAAATTATGCCCTCACTAATCCAAAACATCACCGGGATTTATCCACCAAAATGATTATGAATGCATGCACATATAGCATACTTACCATCAGCAATAACGATGAACAGTTCATCTCAACACCACATCACTAAATAAAGTATGTACATGTCATCAGCATCATTCAAATCATTCACATATTCATCACACAATCATAATAATAATAATCAAAATCAACCATCACCACATGAAATACATTGTTACACCTAACATCATATGCATACAATGTTTAATTTCACCAAACTAATTAAATCAGGATTTTAAAATAAAACCGGGTTATTTCCCATCTCACCATTTCATCATATAGAATATTTAATTAGCTTCACAACGCTCAAAACGACACTCAAAACGGATACAAGGTTCAAAAGATACGAATTTTAGAAAATAATTTATTTTTCAAAAACACACAGCGGTAACCGGTTACCTCAATCCAAGTAACCGGTTACTGCATCTGGAAGAAATTATTTATTTTAAAAAACGCTCAGTGATAACCGGTTACCTCAAATGGAGTAACCAGTTACTGCCTGACGAAGTGACCAAAAATCCTATTCGAACCAGCGGTAACTGGTTACCTCAACCCCAGTAACCGATTACTGCCCCCAGACAGCAACAATGACACAAAATTCAACAGTGGTAACCGGTTACCTCACTTCATGTAACCGGTTACTTCACAACAAAAAACACTTTTTCGTCTACGTAACATCAGGTAATCGGTTACCACCCTCAGGTAACCGGTTACCTCGTACCTGCAACTCAAAAATACCAGTTTGACAACATTTGTTCCATTCTCTACTCAACCCAAATCGTGTCATAACATATGGTATCATAAAACAACACAAGAATACTCATTATAACACAACTCTAACATGTTTTAGTGATCATCTAACATCGTACACAACATCATTCATTCAATTGCATCAAATCACCGAAAACCCCAAAATTCCCAAAACCTAACATATTCCAATTGAACCAATTAATATGCTAAATCAATTCTATCACCCATGAAATGCATAAGAGATGGTAATTGGAAGAGTCCCCCCCTTACCTTAGCCAAAAACTTGATTCCCCCTCTTCCTCTTTCTATGCTCTTCTTCCTCTCTTTCACGTTCTTCTCTTTCTCCTCTTTTGCTCTTCTATTTCCCAATTTGCTTATTAATTTGTCTTCTTTTATGAAAATAGAGTATAATTTTAGTAAAAGGCCTAACAATCATACCCCCTCTTTACTAACCACAACTCTGGCCCAATAGCTCTATATTCCACATTTCTCTTAATAATCCAGTTAAAAAATCGAATTTCCGAATAATTAATTTAAATTCCAATTAAATTAAAAAATAAAAAATATGGAGTGTTACAGTGTGTCATCAATATTTCACCAATTTCGTATTCTAGTAGAGAATTATACCCAACTCGTCTTCTTTTGGTTCTGAGCTGTCGACTTTGTCTTGTAATTTAGCTTTCAACCATTCATCAATACAGATTTGTTTATTTATCCTTATAGCACGGTCCATGCTATTATGCAAATAATTTTTTTCCTCAGATTGTAACATGTTATTGTACTCATTCCTCATAGGAGAATTTCCCACTTGCATTATCCGATTGGACTATGAGTTTGTAACCATCATGAAGCTTTTAATAAAACTTCAGTTCTTCAATAATAGAAGGAAATATGTCCTTTAAATTAGCTCAAATTATGATCTTTATCTACACTTATTTTAATAAGATGAATGTCATGCACTAAAAATCAAAGGAGAGATGGAGATTTAATTGTTGGTTTGGAAATTTCTCCGTGATTCGAAGGGCTACAACAATTATTAATTTGGAGAAGAAATTATGGGATATTTTCACACTATAGAATAAGTAATTCATAATCCTTTAGAAATTTCAACCGGGAAGTATAATCTGTGTCAATGAGTCTCATATATTTTGAATTTTAGGATGAACTAGAAGATGACAAGAACAATTTTATCATGAAGCAAAAAGGATGTTGAAGTATTAAACAACATCCATCAAAGAACAGAGCAGAAACTCGTCGAGCATGAAGGAAAAATTAAAGTACAAAGAAACGCAACTGAATCACAACATGGTTGTATTGATGCTCAAAACTAATTAATGAGTGAACTTGAAGCAGCTTTCAAGAATACAATTAAGTGGAATAAATATTGTAAAATTTATATTTTGTAATTGTGATGATTTTGATTTACAAGTGGATTGTGTAATGTATTGTAAAACAGAAGAATCCTCATCATTTCACGTCACTTTTCAAAACTTTGCATTTTCTTTAGAATCTATCTTTCTATTTTCTCTCTTTCTCTCTCTAGAAATATTTATTAGTCACTTAAGTCACCGTAGTGCTTTCGAGTGAGATTTTACTTGTGAGAAAGAGTTTGTAAGTGGTCATGTTCGTCGTTTAATTCTTGAGAGTGTGATACTATTGAAAAATTGAGTTTGGTTCGTGAGATAAACCCATAATAAAATCTATGTCTTGGTTTCTTGAGCTTTCTTTGGTTATTGAAATAAGCCTGAAAATCTCTAAAACGGTTCGTTAGCTCAGCCAGGGGTAAAAGCTATCATTGGTTTAGAATAAGCATATAAAAAGATCAAGATCAAATTGTATTAAGGTTTGTGGACATAGTCTATAAAAGCTCAAAAGTTTATAACAAAAATTTCAAGAAGACCTCTTAGGAACAAGATTAGGCCAACGTTCGGCCAAACCTTGATAACTCTCTAGTGCAATCTCTCTAGCTCTTACTCTCTTTATTTTATGCTCTTTATAGTTTTATTTCCACTGCCATTTACTCTTAAGAAACTATTGATACATTTTTAATCGAGAAAAATACAAAAGTAATTGCGAATTTTAAATACCATAATTCACCTCATCCCCCCTCTTGTGCTTGAAGTCATTTGTCCAACATGTGGTATCAGATCATCGGTCTCTTGCTATACAAGAAAGGTTTAATCAATTTGAGAGAAACAATGTTTGCGAACTCGTTCCTAAAGTTAATTGAGTGATTAAAACCTTGGTGGATCTTCCGCAACAAGCTTGATAATTTTTTGAAAATGTTTTGAGAAATAAAAATATCTTTGTTACAAAAGGTTACAATCAACAGGAAGACATAGATTTCGATGAAACTTATGTCCCTGTAACTCGATTAGAAGCCATAAGGATGTTTTCAGTCTTTTCATGCATTATACTTTTCAAATGGATGTAAATAGTACATCTTTAAATGTCTATATCCATAAGGAACTATATGTTGATCATCCTCCCATTTTTAGAACTTTTCTTAATTATGTTTTCAAAAAATAAAAAAGGTCTCTACGATTCAAAACAAGCTCCTAGAGATTGGTTTGATAATTTGAGCAATTTATGATTGAAAATAAGTTTCTAAGAAGGAATCATGATACAACTCTTGTTCAAACCAAACATATCTTTTTTCTTATGTATGATCTCTTTGTCGATTCAATAATTCTAACGAAGCCTTGTGAAAGGATGTTTCTGATATGATACAGATTAAAATCAAAATATGGGAGATATCTTTATACTATCCTAAGTGTACAAGAATAAGTGGTTACCTAATGGTGCTTGTCAACCCTGATGGATTTAATCAAGATGTAGATTGTGTTTTTCAACAGAATTATCCAAAGTGATGATGTTGATGGTATTATTCAACGACTATAATCATGAAAGGTTAAGGTGATAAATTTGTAATGGATTTATTAATTCTATGGTTGGATCATCTCTCATATCAAATGATTCGTATAGAAGGAAAATCGGTGGTGGCTTGTCGTTCTCTCGAAAGGGAAAGTTTATCAAGTTACCTTGAGACTTTGAGGTTGTACACTCAATAGAGATTAAAGAATCAGAAAACTTTAATTGATTCTCTAGTAAGTGAATTATTAAATGCTTAGTAAATTTATTTTTATACTAACTTTGGGGTGAGCTTTAAGTGTTTGTGGAGCAAAGTGATGTTAGACACCTAGAGCCTAGTACTAGTCTAAGGTCTAAGAAAACTAAAAAGAACTTGTCCAAAACACTCCTAAGGGGATATAACTATCTCTTGGAGAAATATGAGCAAGAATGAAGTAGATAACCAAATTCCCTCTTGGTTTAGAAAGCTTTTATCTAATGTTTTTATGACGCCAACATCAACAGTTGTAATGCTTCTATCTGACTGACCAGAGTTTTGTAAAATTAAGGAAGTAACTTCCAAGTACTAAGTTAACTCACACACACACACGCACACATACACACACACACACACACTCACTCACTTAAAAACCCTTTTCAAAATGTTTTTATCTTAAAACTTATTTTTAAGGTCAAGCCAAGTGATTAAGAAGTTGTCTAATCTCTTTCCAAAGATTTTTTGAACTAATTCATTGATTGGTAACTTATGCTAATTGAGTGGCAAAAAAAATTGTTCCACCCAATCGTTTGGAACATTAAGCCAATCGATTGGAGAATGGCCAAACGATTAGAACAACACCTTAATGACTTGTAATGGCTTTAATTCCAATATTCCTTTTTGGGTATGGTAATCGATTAAAAATCACTTGGCCAATTGATTGGATCATTATGCCAATTGATTGGCTCATCAATACTGCCCATGGATTATTTCCTTTTCTGATTTTTCCAATTCTTATATAAAGGAGGCTCACCTCCTCTTTATTTTTATGCCACTTTTCAAAGATTTACATTTTCTTTGGAATTTATCTCTTTTTTTTCTCTCTCTTTATATTTTGTCACTTAAGTTGTCATAGTGCTTTTGAGTTAAATTTTACTTGTGAGGAAGAGTATGTAAGTGGTTGTGCTAGTTATTTAATTCTTGAGAGTGCGATAATCTTGAGAGATTTAGTTTGGTTCATGAGATAAACCAATCATAAAATCTCTGTCTTGGTTTCTTGAGCTTTGCCGAAAAAAAGATTTGTTTGGTTAATGAGATAAGTTTGAAAATCTCTAAAATAGTTTGCGAGTATGCCTAGGGTAAAAGCTATCATTGGTTGGGGATAAGCTTGTAAGAAATATCAAGATCATATTGTAATAAGGTTCGTAGGCATAACATCTAAAAGCTCAAAAGTTTATAGTCAAAATCTCAGGAAGACCTCTTAGGGACAGAACTAAACCAACGTTCGACTAAACCTGGATAACTCTCTAGTGCAATCTCTAACCCTTACTCTCTTTATTTTGTGCTATTTACTGTTTTTATTTCTCCTGCCATTTACTCTTAAAAAACTACTAACACAATTTTAAGTTTAATCGAGAAAAATACAAAAGTAATCGCAAATTTTAAATACAACAATTCACCCCCTTATGCTTGAATTCACTTGTCCAACAAAGTATTCACTTGTGCATGTGGCCCATCAGTAGTTTGGGTATTTTGAGTTGGATGAGATGGTGTTGAATCAAATCAGTAGGCTTAAATAGTGGTGGAACATTACCTGTTGACTTATTATGACCACTTTTTCAACACCTACTACACCTAATATGTAATCATGTCCTCCTCATTTTACGATCAAGTCCATAAACTTCACCATGCTATAGATTCATTTTCTATTTTGGTCTTCCTGGTATTTTTATTAGAATGGTGGTTCCGCATTAGGATAACTTGTCTTGACCCATATATTAAATCAATTAATAGGGTAAATCACTTGGTATTGATACTTTTTATAAATACCAAAAATATACTCTTATACCTTGTATTGCCGTTATTCTTGAAAGTAATTATTTTTGGGATAGAATATGGATTTGAATGGTCTAGAAGGGGGGAGGAAAATAGATCTTCCTAGAAAATAGATCAATTAAAAAAAATTCACTTTTGAAAATCAAACTTCAAAAATTATTTTACATAACAAAAAAAATTTGTACAAAATGTATATGCTTTTAGGAAGGAACGAAATAAACACTTGATTATAAACACAACAGGATAGATGAAAAATACAAAATCAATCAATGTTGTGATTTACTAAAAATCAATTTACACAAGATATGTGTAGCGAGTATTTTCAATTGAGCAAGAAATCTAACATTATAGTTTTTAAAATTAATTAAAGTAAAAAAGTTTTAAAGTCTGAATATAACAAAACCTAAAACTTATTTATGAAATCGCTATCAATATGATAAACCCTAATATCATGCGATTCTAAGAAAACATTAAATATAAACATGCCATCTTAAATAAAATGTAGAGATAGAAAGAGAGTATGTCGAATTTATAGTGGCTCGAATCCGCCCTTGCTTATGTCTACTTCATTCTCTAATGGTTTCCCATTGGAAACTTGTTGTTATTCCACAAGTTTGATAGTACAATCACAATTCGAGATAATGTTGAAACTAAGGATCTTCGATCTGAATTCTCTTTGACTGTATACAACTTTTGACACTGAATTCTTGTGCAATCTTTACTCAACTTTGACTTTAATCTTCCACCTTTAAGAATGTTTCTTTAGGATTTAATTCTGTAGAGGCCTTTACTTAGTCCTACCTAGGGGTGGAAAAATGGGCCCGACCGTTTGGGCATGTCTATTTTTCCCGCACTTTAGTGCGGGGCGGGCCCAAGGTTTATGCCCTCACCCTATAATGTGTCCTCCCGCCCCGTTTTCTACGTGGGCATGTGCATTTACATAATTTTTTGTGTTTTTAGGCTTAAAAGATGCATTCCTGTGGGCTTTCCCTGTAGCACCCGGGGCCGAAGAAGGCGAGGGGTGGTTGCACCGCATGTAACACCTGATGCCGGAGGCAGCTAGGGTGGTCGCCACATCGGAATGAGAGGGATCCTAAGACCATGCAGGTATGAGACTGCATGGTTGAAGGAGTGCATATAAGGATTGATAGCTACTACCTATACCAACAAGATGCATCTTCTTTTCAGTAGCCTGTTCCACAAGAACTTCACAGTTAAGCGTGCTTGACTTGGAATAATTCTGGGATAAGTGACCTTCTTGGAAGTTTCCCGGAAAGCGTGTGAGTGAGGTCAACGCATGCTGAAAAGACTCTTGTTGGTTTGTGAGGTCAGTCGATCATCCCGGCGGCAGTCTGGGGCATTACAAATGGTATCAGAGCCAGACCTCTTCCAGTACGATGTGGTTCGAGGACGAACCATACGAAAGCTGGTGGGCATGTAACACCCGAGGCCGGCGAAGGCAAGGGGTGGTTGCACCGCATGTAACACCTGAGGCCGAAGAAGGCAAGGATGGTCGCCACATCGGAATGAGACAGATCCTGAGGCCGTGCAGGTATGTGAATGCATGGTTGAAGGAAAGCTTATAAGGATTGATGGGTACTACCTATACCAACAAGATGCATCTTCGTTTCGGTAGCCCGTTCCATAAGAACTCCATAGTTAAGCGTGCTTGACTTGGAGCAATTCTAGGTTGGGTGACCTTCTGGGAAGTTTCCCACAAAACATGTGAGTGAGGTCAAAGCATGCTGAAAAGACCCGTATTGGTTTGTGGGGTCAGTCGATCATCCCGGCGGCATCTTTAACTATGCCCGCTCCACCCCGCCCCGTTTTTTGGCGGGCTTTTGCGGGACGGGCCTAAGCATGGCGGGCATGCCCGTTTGCCACCCTGGTCCTACCGATTTCTTGAACCTTGAACTGTGTGGAGATGAGAAAAACTCCAACTTCGTCTGTAGCAGCTTCCACAAAGCTCTATCGAAGAAATATTGAAGAGAATAACCTCTTACTTTATCCGTTGGATTTGTTGATCCCAACCACCACCACACACAGATGTCAACCCTAAGATCTTCAAGAAATCTTCACAAAATGATCCTACTCACACCCTAAAAGGAAAACTTAATAAAAAATAATGGATGGTGCAATAGGTTGAAGATGAAGATATTTCGGTTGCAAAACTAAAAAAAAATTCAAAACCCTTTTTGAAATTTGAGAGAAAATGTGTGTTGTCAATTCTAAATCATAGAGTGGTTATTAGAGATTTTGGGGAAATGGTTTATATATGTGTTAAACACAAAAATGAGAGAAAAAAAGCCATTTGATTCAAGTCATAAGCAAGATGTACGAGTCAAGTCAAGAAAGTGAATGATTTGAATCAATATCTAAGAACTAAGAAAACCCGCTCTCATGATTTGAATTAACCATTTTATGATTTGCGTTATGTGGTTCGAATCAACTAGATCTGTGATTTGAATCAGGATCATATAACTAAAAGCCAAAATTTACTTTCAGGCTTTAATTCGATTCAAACATGTCTATGATTTGAATCAAACTCATAGAGGAAAAATCATGTTTTTTATAACTATGTTTAATTCGAGTCAGACTGTCCAGTGATTTGAATCAAACTCACAGAAGAAAAATTCTGATTTTTCACATGGGTTTGATTCAAGTCAACCATCATTGTGATTTGAATCACACTTCAATATTTTCAAATTTTCATCAAAATGTAGTGTTATTCTGAATCGAGACTTAACACGACTTGAACCATTCACAAATGTGTTTCTTGATTCAAATCTTCAATTATTTGATTAGAAATATATTTTTAAGACTTTAATCAAATAATTTAATTTATGCATGCATAAAAACAATTAAACACTCAACCCTAAAATACACAACTATATGAGTAGACTCAATTATAAAGAAATAAATCAAAAACTAAATTGAAATGGGTAAATCCTATGAGGTAGAAGCAACTTAAATTGCATGAAGGTAAGACATCTTAAAAACGTGACTCCGTTCATGATTTGAGGTACACCTTTCTGTCTAAATAAGATTATTGAATGTACATGTGTATTAAAAAAAGAGCAGAGACATTATCAAATATATTCACGATTCATTGGTTTCACTTTGAGTTCAAGGCCTAACCCGTAATAATTTATTTCTGTCTGTACAATAGGGTTCATATTATATAACGTGATGCAGATTTATCCATGAAGCCAAGCAAACACGTTTTCTACTGCCATGCATAAATGCTTGGTGTAGATTGATCAACAAGTTACCTAACTCTTACACACAAGTCACAATATCCAAATTCCCTCTTTCTAGACCAAGTTTTATACACAAAACTAGACCACAAAATCCAACTTCCATTTTAAATTTTGATTTTCTTAGGTTAGAAATATTTTATATAAATAACTGTAATAATATGTCGTGTTTTAAAAACCGAACCAAATTATTCGGTGGGATTGGTTGAACCAGGAATCGAAAGATTGCTGAATTGAGTATGTTATTGAATCGGTGAAAACTGATCAAAACCGCTGAACTGACGGTTTTGAAAAATCAACAGGTCAAATACATATTTCTTTTTTTCGAAAAAACGACACCGTTTTCATAATTTTTTTAAAAATAAAATATAAATATAAATCAACTTTATTTAAAATTTATTTGAAACAATTTTTTCTTTGTTTGTGACTAGACCTTAGAATTTATTTAAATTGATATTCTCTATTATTATGTTGTGAGTGATTATTGTATTTAGAATTTAAATTTAAAAAATAAATATGTGAAAAATTATGATATTTTGAAATTTTGTAGGTATTGTGATATGTTCTTAAAGATCGAGTCATCTGGTTCGATCAATTTAATAAATATATAGTTTTGTTATAAAAACTGATCTATTCAATTGAATTACCTAGTTTAATTCAGTGTAATCGTATAGTTCGACCAATAAATCCGTAATTCAGTACTCTCATTAGTTTAATAATTTTTATAAAAGTCTAAATTCCTAGATTGGCCCTCTCTTTTGTTCATTGTCGCAATTTCTGACATTTATTTGTAGCATCTGCTTCACGGGCAATGAATTATTAACTTTTTCAACGTGGTTTGTTTCTTCATGTGGCTTTTTTATAATAAGTCACGACCCAACCGTCAAAAGACATTATGATGATGAGGCATTCTTCAAAAACAATTGTCATTATCTTACTGTATGTATCCACTAAAAATAATAATCATACTTTATATCTTATCAAAAAAACTTACAAGAATTTATAATCTTATTGTATATTCTAAAACAGAAATGTAGTGTACATATAAATTTATATGCGGTTGAGGTATTTAATGTCTTTTAACATGGGACGAGCACCATAGAAAGAGTTATATACTCCCTAATTGATGCACCGATTTTCTCAATTAATTTGGAACCCGTCATATTACGCTATTAAATTAATTATACATTTGTCCACTATTTAGAGCTGGTAAAATGGCTTCGATTTATCAAGCCAGCCCACAAGTCATATATTATATTTGAGAATTTTTTATTCCACCTCATGTTTTTCTAGGATATCACACGAAATTTCTTAAATGTCCTTCAAAATCACAAGTATATTTTTGGTACGCACCAATTTTGATAATAACGTTGGAATAAATTGGAAATATAACTACGGTAAGAAACCAGAAGTATATTTCCAATTCGAGGGGCACCTAAAAGGTGCGCTGCCTTTTCCCCTCCATTGCAGTTTCAAAAACAAAAAAAACAACACAACAACTCTCTCAATTTCATTTTCACAAAATCCACCACATTTGCAATTGAAGTCGTTTTAAGGGATCAAGTATCAGTTCATCAAGCATCCAACAACAATCAAACAACGACAATCAATCAAGTAAGTTGATTTTGATATTTTTAGAGTTTATGTAAAATCCACTTAGATTTGTGTTTTAGGTTAAAAATTAAGTATTTGTGGATTGTTTTGAACATTATAAATCATTTATAAGGTGTTAGAAATTTATTTTAGATCATCAATTGATGTTTAATGGACTTCTTTTGTGTGGGTGGGGTGCCATTAACGCACCTTTGAAGTCGCAGCAGAAACCAGAAGTATATTTTCGGTTTTCATCAAGAACAAAACCGGAAGTGTATTTCCGGTTTTTTTCCTTATGTTTTTTAAAATTTGTTTTCAACATTGGACCTTGAGTTAACATTTTTTTCGTGGTTTTACAGGAGCGATGACTGACAGACCATGTAGATTGAGACACGACAGGGTAGCATAACACGCTTCTGTGTAGAGAGAACAGGCTGTACCGGATGCACCAGCTTCATCTTCGGGTGTTCCACTGGCTACTCCCACTACTTATGCCACTAGTTCGGCCTCCCACAGCAGACGGGATTCTCCAATCCATTTTTCACCTCCCCTTTCCTCCCGCATGCGGACCTCTCCTCCACCTACAACATTTGAGGCGAGAGAGACCTCACGTTCACATGCGACACTAGAGGCACAGTCTCAGCATCAGTCAGAGCCTCAATCCCAGCCTCCAGAGGTACCAGAGGTGGCTCGTGCACAACCGGGACTTGCACATCCTACACATGCACAACTTGCGGCACTTGCACAGCCTTCGGCGCCTCGGGCTTTTGGAGGAGGACCGTCTGATTTATCCCTTCTTCCTATTTACTCTGACCATGTTGCGAGACGTATATAGGAAGAACATGTATGAATGTTGAAAATACATATCCGGATAAACTACACCTTTTGTTACAAAAAGGGTGACTTCAGAGATACATATCTGAACATTTAACTGAGGTAAGTTCGAACATATATATATATATATATAATGTAAACAAGTACAAGTACATGCATTGTAAAAAGTGGCATTTCATCAATGAACTCAATCCCGAGCATCGGTGGTTGAGGTGGTGGATGTGGTGGAGGTGGTTTGCTAATGCTAGCACCCTTTTGAACACTTTTTTGGGATTTTAAAGTTGGAGAATCCGGAAAATATGAATCAACATGTTCAAAGTATGATGGAGACCGTTTGTTGAAATGTAATCTTGGGTCGGTTTTACCTTTTTAGGGGTACCTTTGGTTTTAACGTATTGCGAATGAGGTTTAAAATGTATGTTTTTTGGATATGCAATCTTCCTGAACTGCTCTTTGATGTAAAATTTCATGGTGTCATCTGCCTTCGCGAATCTCTCTTGGGTTATTTCCCACTCGGTTTGGATGCTTATACCTACATTACCATCATTAATCACAACATCATTATCAAACTAGAGTCTTTTTTTGTGGTTGTACACTTCAAATACTTATCGGTGAATTAATCTTTAACTTTTTTGCAATTAGACAAGCACATGGAAGACCATAAATCTTTCTAACTATGCATCCACACTTTGTTGTATCCGTAGCCATCTGTTCTGCTTGCATCGCTTCGTGAGAGCTAAAATTCAATGCGACCAAGATACACATTCAACGAATTATGAATAGATAATTTTATCTTTGAATCCATGTTCTTGCACCGCTAGGCTTCAACCAAAAGTGGTTTGTATTTCTGAATGTTGGTTTTGGAGCATTTGGTTCACCCCATTGTTGCACCCAAAAATTTTCCCTTTTATTTTGGTATAAGTTATGGTAGACGTTTATTTTGTCTTTCAAAAAAACAAGAGAAAATAATAAAGAGTTCCCATTGTTTCAAGACAGTTTGGTGTGAAAGTCTACTCTTACAGTGCAAGTGCAAAATTCATAATTCTCGATTGGAAGGTTGTATGGGCTTGGTTCTCGCAGTGCCTATACCTTTTCGACATTCTCTACATCTTTCGTGTTCGGGTCGAAAGCCAATTCTTTGAGGAAAATGTCTGAAAGTGCAAATTACCAGAGATTTGTTGTTCCACTGTTTTTCGGATGTTTGAAAATTCATAACTTCTGACCGGAGTATCATGTTGAAGCGAACCATATGCCAAAAGTTCCGTATCGAGGTCTACTACATTTCTAGTGTTTGGCTTGATAATTATTTCATTGAGGAAGGTCCCCGAGTTCGCAATTTACTTGAAGTTCTACAGTGAAAATTTGTGTTGAACCGCTATCTTTTGGACAGTAAAAAATTCATAACTCTCGCACCGTTTATTCAATTGGGTTGAAATTTTAACAGGAATTTTGTCTCGATGTCTCTGACATTTCGTATGTTAGGACCTAAGGCCAGTTATGCACCACAAATTCCAAAATATTGCAAAAGCATCATGATTTTACCGTCGAAATGCATTTTCGAGCACTGACTAACATGATTCAAAATTGCATAACTTCTTCGATTTTTATCCGATTGAGCCCATTCTGGAGGCATTCTTTCACAAATTTTGTTGGCTTCATTTTCTCTTCAGACCTTGGGTTCGGATTTTTATTAGAAGGTCGATTTTTGTTGCATTCATTGAGCAGTACGCACGAAAATTCTACACTGTCAAGTTTTTCGCCTCAGATGACCAGATGAATTTCTCGCTGATCAAACGCGCATAACTTCTTCATCTTTTATCAGATTGAGTCTGTTCTGGCGGCAACGGTTCAAATTTTTTTCATGTTCGATTTTCCGTTGGTCACGATTCTGACTTTCGCACCGAACCGCTTTTCCTTGATAATTGAGCTCAAAAGTGCATTTAGGAGGGAAATTTGATTTTCAAAATTTGAATTCACTATAAATAGTCTTATCCCTCATTGTTACTCATTCAGCGACTTTCACTCTCTCTTCACAAACACTCAAACTATTTTCTCCTTCTCTCTAAGATCAAACTCACTTTTTTTTTCCAAAACTCACAATAACTTCATACCAAAATCAAGAACACTCAAGAACAAAATCACCAAAACTTAAAAATTCTTCAAGATTGTCCTTCTTCTTCTTCTCCAATCAACACCATGGCTGGCACCTCACCTTTCAATCACCACCGCTCGGCCTTCGCTCTCTGCCGTAGATCCCGATCGGACCACCTCCGCCGAAATCCGCAACTTCTAGCTGCATCTATTTTGTGATTTTTGCTCCGATTTCGATTACGATCTCATTTCTTCCATTTTCTTGAGGTAATTATTGGCAAAATTTCATAGTTCTTATGAATTTAGTATAAGATATAATCACTATGGTGACAACCCATCACTCATCAACTTCTCCAGCCAAAATAAGCGTACCATATCGTACCTTCTACGCTGCAAAATAGTCCATCACCCTGAAGATCCTCTCGATCTCCTTAAGCCACTCTTGTGCCCCATCAGGATCATACTCACTTTTGAAGGTAGGCGGATTCTCCCTCTGAAACATACTCAAGCTACGCGGCTCATCAATCATCCCAGCATTAGGCTGATTCTGCATGGCCTGAGCAACAGCCTCCAAAGCAGCAACAATCGCAGCATCATTCCTCCCAGCCATACTTTGTTCACACCAAAAAGTTAGCATTCAGGTTAGAATTAACTAGCAACAATAATCCAACGGTCACACTACAGACTCAGTAACCTGGTCGGACAGAATGACCTGCTCTGATACCACTAATGTAACACCCTTCTAACCCACAAGGAATATTCGCAATACAACACGAATTAGGTCAAATAAAAATCATCAACAAGGGTGTCACATCATCATAAAAAACTTCACAAACAATAGTCCTACTCCGTAACACTCATTCTCAACATTTATTTAAAACCAAATTTCATTTAATTATCACAAAACAAAATAGATTATCTCGCAGCAGAATTCACGATTTAAAACGTCTTTAATAATATTCATAACACATCAATTAAATTTCATAGTTCATGAGTGATAACATCAAAACTTCAACATCAAAATCCTTTAAAAGGTAATTCATCAACATGCAATTCAAACTCAAATAGTCAAAGTGAACATAATAGTTCTAAAAGCATAACGACCCCAACCCCGATGTTACGTATCAGAGCAAGACTCCCTTCAATCTAAATAAACGGTAAAAGAACACCATGAAGCTATCCTTCAACTTTAACGGTCTACTCCTGATTACTTGCGCGTTACCCACGTGGAGGCAACATTCAAACATAAAGGATGAGTATTTCATAAATATTATATAAGAAAAAAGGAACAGATATAGAATTGTATGCAAATAATCAATCACACATATATCAATACGAAATATTCATCATGTTCACATGCTTACCCATACCTGCACACCATCACCTATTCACAACGTCATCTCATGATTCAATCACAATTTTCACTTAAGTTATCCACCTCACAAATGATCAAGCATCATCGATTCACAACATATCACAACAATGGACTCATGCACGTGGTACCAATTCATCACTGATGACTCAGTCATCATTCTTTAAAGATCCCCACCATAGGATAGATTCCCGCTTGGAACCGGAGCACATCAACAAATTACGCTCAATCCGCACAATGGGATTAAGGGTCGTTACTGGACCAATGGTCCTACAACATCATTGGACTATTGTCCTACAAATATGCTATGTGTCATACCCTAATGTTTGACCCCCCTGAGATGTCAGATCATATAACATATTAACTACTCCATCAACTCAAAAGAAGATACCCAGAGTAGTCACTTGTTCACCAAGTACTCATGTTAGGGTTTCAAGCCATGAAATTCAAGCAAAGGATCAATCAAATATGGAAATTATCCTTAACACAATCATAAGGCTCAAGATGTTTCATTCATCTACATATGATCTCCAATCTCAAGGCATGAAACCTCAAATCCATCAAAGGCATCAGATTAGGGTTTTAAGCCAATTAGGGACTGAAATCAAGGCTTTAACTTGGGAAGAATCATAAAGCTTCAAAGCATGACCCAAAGAGCTCAAGCATCTTCAAATAATTCCTAAATCAATATCAAATTCAAGATGTACTTCAATTCAAGTTCAACAACTCCCAATTTCATCTTGCCCATAATTAGGGTTTTTGACATCATTCACCTAAGGAGTTGACTTTTGACCATGACAAGATCCCATGGCTCAAATCATAGTTCCAGGGTCTCCAATACTTCATCATAAGCCACCCATATCACTCATTTGGTTAGGAGAGATTGCCTCAGTTTAAATTTAGTAGATTACAGTTCATTAGGAAAAAGTCAACTGTTTGAGACCACCTTTGACTTTTTAGAAATTTGGTCAACTATGGACTTTAAAGGATCAAGATCATCAACATATGATTATTGAAGTTATTTGATCAAAGAAAATCAATAAAATCAATCAAGAATCAAAAAGTCAACAAAAGTCAAAGTTGGAAAATTCAAAGACTTCGAAAAATTCTAAATGTTTTCAAGTGTTTTAGTCATAACTTCATGGACAAGTAACTTCCATATTTAAGTATGCAATTGAAAAATATTCCAACATGAAATTTGTAGATCTTGATCCAATGAACAACTTTGTCAAATATAACTTTTTCTCAAAAGATCAACCATTTAAGAGTTATGGGCTCATGAAGTTCCTTCCAAAAACACTTAGAAAAATTCTAAGTCTTTTCAACAACTTTTTCACCAACTTCCAAGACTTTTTTCTCCAAGATCCAAGATAAATCCTTCCAAGACCTTAACAAGAGAGTTAAAGTACATCATCTAAGCTTTCCAATAAACATTAGAACCCCTCTTGATTCAATTTGAGAAAAGAGTTATGCATTGGATAAATAAGGCACTAAAAGTTGGATTTTAGGCATAACTGTTAGAAAATATAGGATAAGTATTTCTAGTATCGTCTCCTCAGGGATTGATGCGATATTATCGTCGTTCTACAGCTTAGTGTATTTTGAGTTAAGTTTTGGGTAACAGTTTGGTGACATGAAATATTACTAGCATGCAAAGTAAGTAAAGACAATAAAATAGGGTTTGAAAATGATTTAAGAAAACTGTGTCAAGATTAGTGTTCGTTAGTTGGCTTCATATGTACTCTAACGATCATATATATGAACCTATTAATGATTAATACAACCACGTATCCTCTCGATACTGTTTATCTCTAAAGCAATATCGTGATTATTATCATATTAACCGTCAGATGATCTCTCATGCCGACAATCAACGTGATAATCTTAAAAGCTTGATACATGTGATTATCAACTCAAAAGTCTATCTCTAGAGTTTGTTTATTGATAGATGAATATCTTTTAGATCTAGCTTTGAAACATATCTCTCAATAGTGATCCAAAAAAACAAATGAAACATAAACAACAAGATATTCACCATATATTAATCATTAACCAAGTTCATACATAATAGATCAAAGAAAATACATATTTACAAACTAACTACCTCTAATCTTGACACAAGATGAAACTTAGCTCTCCATATCCATGGAAGCTTCAACAACAAGCAACAAACCAAGATTTAGTGACATCAAACTCAAGAAGATTGAAGAAAGATGTTTGGAAATCTTGATTTACTCTTAAGATATGGTATTTTCTCTTCTTCTCTTGCCCTAGCTTTTTTTCTAAGTGTGTGTTATGATAAAATTTCTCCTAATTCCCCTTAATTATCAAAATTATGTGGCTAAGAACAAAAGTTGATAAAGTAGGTCCGCTGAGCGGGACAGGTCCGCTGAGCGGACAAGCCAAAATATCTGCTTTCTCTTCAAGGTCCGCTGAGCGGAGCGGGTCCGCTGAGCGGAGCCAACATTGTTGCTCGTCTCTGCCCATGTCCGCTTGAACTCCGCTGAGCGGACTTATGGATGGAAACTTTCTGCCCAGGTCCGGTTGGACTCCGCTGAGCGGACTTTCTTGCACAAAACTCCTTCTTTTGGTCTTCCAACCTCATTGCAAGCTTGTTTTGACCATTTCTTTTCATTCCATCTTGCCAAAAATTGCTAAAACCTATAGAACACATTACAAAAGTTAATAAACTAACTTAAATAGAAAATAAACACAAATTTATTTATTTACATACTAATATATCAAAAGGCAATCAAATTTGGCACAAGAGTTTAAGAAATACCACAAAATTTATATACAAAATATACACAATTGGGATTCTAACAACTCTCCCCAACTTTGATCTTTGTTTGTCCTCGAACAAAGCTAGCTCAAAAACATACATCAACAAACCACACAAGGTTAGTAACATCACTTGAATGGTTCAAACTTGAGTTACATACCTACAAGATAAGTCTTCCTTGCTTGTACAAGATTCTAACATGACTATGAACCACTTTCTAAACACAAACATTTCAACACAATTGCATTAAAAAGATAATGTTCATGAATGAATCTCCTAGGTTTCACTTCACAAAATAATTGAAGGACAATTTCCATGATAGCATAAGGGACATATCACACTCACTAGCAATGATGCACATCCAAAACAATTCATATATTCATCTCTACTATGCACACAAGACAATAGAGACAAAGATCACTAAGGACTTTATTTGGTTGTAACTTGGCCTGGGTTCCAAACAAGTGATATTATATGTACACGACCATTGAAACAAAAAGGGTGAATGATCATGGAAAGCATTATTTATGTACACAACTACTCATATGTTACCCTTTTGTTTTTTTTCAACATACAATGCATTCCTTTCTTTTCTTTAGATCATTGAGATTTTTCTTTTTCTCTTTATCATTTGCTCTTTCTTTCTCTATTTTTTCGAAGAATGCATCGCACTACCATTTTATTTCTTTCTTATCTTTAGAGAACATCTCTCCCCAACTTTAAACATTTCTATATATAAAGACATCAATGCTTTCCATTCAAGGTTCAAGTACTATTGGGTTAAGTGTTTACCAAAGAAAGTTTCAAGTGAATCAAGACTTCTCTTTTCTTTTTTCTTTTTTTTCAAAACTCAATGCGTTTTTCTTTAATTCACTTGACAAAAACAAAAATTTAGGCTCAAAATTGGTTACAAAAGATCACACACTCACGGGTAGCCTTGTTTACGGTGGTTTTTCTCATACTACTAAAAAAAATGCCTCGATCCCTTCTAAGTTCTAATGTCTCATAACAAAGAAAGATTAAACATGAATCATTTGAGTTAACATCAATCACTAGATCACTCTTATTTTTGTACAAAGTGGAAGTCTACTCACTTATCTAGTTTTGTCCTAAATTTGATTCAAACATAAACAACATTTCCAAAATGCAATGTGACAAAAAATTTGTGTAAAGCCCTTAATTCATAGTCACATTATAATCTACAAAGCAACAAAATACTTACCTTGGTATGAACATCATCAAGAATTTTATCATCACCATCCAAATTTTGATGTTGACACACCTTAGTACTCTTTTCTTCTTTAGAGCATCACTTCTATTCCAAGACAAACACAAAAAGTTATGTACACCTTAACATATATAATATATGTACACTATTCTACTACTAAAACACACTATTATAACAACAAAGGCATAACTTGCCCACACAAGAACAAATTACTTAAAACATGATACTTAATTAGCAAAGGCATAAGTTGCCTACAAAATATGTTCGGGTGGCACCCACGGCCACCAAAGTACACAAAACCTCATCCGCATACGGATGGCACAAAAGTAGTCATTAACAACCTAAAATTAAACTTACTAAGTCAACAACATAAGATAAAAGTACTATAAAACTAAACAGAAACTAAATAATAAACAACAAAAGCCAACATCACATATCCTCTTCATCATCTTGCTCCATGCCATCTCCTTCCTCATCTTCACCTTCACCATCCCCCTCTCTGAAAAATTGCCTCTCCGCAGGCCATGCACAATGGGCCTCATAATCCTCATTAGATGGAAAAGAGGGAACATCCACCGGATTAACCTGGTGGCGATACAGCTTGCAAAGGGAATCATGAATCATAGCCTGTGATCTCCTGTTAGTATCAAAATAAGCCCAATTATACCTGCAGGCTAACTCCACATTATACCTTCCACCAGCAGGAGGGGCCATGTTCTGTGGCTGAGGGTGTTGTTGGACACCTAGCTTAGGAGAGCAATGCCTGTGCACGTAGCCAGTGTCCACAACACTAGTGAGACTCATACTCGCCACATCAGGAAACTCCACACCCGCTTTCTTGCATAGTTCCATTATCAAACTTGGAAAATCAAGCTGAGCAGAAGGCTTCGTCCCTGACTTGGTACCACTTGAGGCCACGTTCCTAATCTCCTCAAAAATGATTTGAGCAACATCCACCTCTCCACCTGTCATAATCCAAAAAAAAAAGACAAGACATATCAATGGTCAGGTCAGAAGTGTGGCTTCTCGGCATAATGTTGTTCAGGAGGAAAACTGTATACAGCTGCGCCATTTGAGTCATATTCTTCCTGTCCATCTTTTGGATATAACCGGAAGGGTTAAGAGTGAACCCTCGGTGCTCAAAAGATAACAAATCCGCAATCTCCTGCATATTCCAAAATTTTGCAGCCTTTTTCCTCGCATAAGCACACTTATCACCTGCAGCACGAGGTGAAGGTCTTCCCAAAAAAGTATTAACTGCATCCCTTGAAAAAGAAATCGCCCTACCTCTCACATGGGAAGTGTACGTGTATACCATTCCCTCAACCGGAACCGCATTAGCATAGAATTCACGTACAATATCCACATTGATTTGAGTTTCAGGAGAGATCAAGGCCTCCCACTTGCGTTCCGCAATGTTTTCCAAAAACTGATAAAAGTTACCGCTTTGTGGGAGATCAAACACTTTCTCAGGCCAAATCTTCCGACTACACAACTTCTCGAACCTCTCCTGCTGCACTGGACCTAGGAACCTATGAGAGTCGAAGGGTGGTTGCGGAGCAGTGCCAGAACTTGAACCGATCACTTGCCTAACTCTTTTTCCATGATCACTTCTTGACGACATCTACAAAAAAATCAACACAAAATCGAACAAAATCGTCAAAACAACATTAAAAGCACATTATATGTCCATTTGCAACATTACACCAAAGCACACCCCACTGCACATCACACATATCACAGAGCTGAGATTCTGCACTTAGCAGGGTCCGCTTAGCGAACCTGCGCAGAAAACCAAAAATTTTGCAGAACTTCAGGTCTGCAACTGGGAAACCATGGGGTTTCCAACCCCATTCCAAAATACATTTACAACAAGAAACATGCAAG
Source organism: Vicia villosa (assembly GCF_029867415.1). Classification (NCBI taxonomy): domain Eukaryota; kingdom Viridiplantae; phylum Streptophyta; class Magnoliopsida; order Fabales; family Fabaceae; genus Vicia; species Vicia villosa. The sequence continues at coordinate 237,669,578 of NC_081180.1, read as the reverse complement.
GGGATAAAGGAAATAGATAGTAAACCCTAAAATCTAAATCCTACTCAAATCTAATCCTAAAATCTACACAATTTCTTACATAAACATAACTTAAAACATAATCTAATAGTACATCTACTACTAAATCATACCCTAATTCCTAAAAGAACAAATCTATACAAAACCTAATATACATTAAACACAAAATCATAACATCAAACATTGCACACCTTGCTTGGAAATGGAAAAGAACAAAATGCAACAACTTGAGTAAACAAAGAAATTGAAGCTTGGAACTTTGAAAATGGTGGAGAAGGAGAAGGAAACAAGTGAGAGGCACAAATGTGGTGAGTTAGGGTTCTGAACCCGCTCAGCCACAACCTTCTATCTTAATTGGGCCTTTGGACCGGTTTGGTCCATTGGGCCCTTTTTTATTTTTTCTGGTTTTTAGCAGGTCCGCTCAGCGGAGGGGGGTCCGTTGAGCGGATGACAGAAAACTACAATTTTCTGGTTTTTTTAGTAGTCTGTCTCACTCGATTCTTTCTCCACTGACTTTTCAATCGTCCAAAAATACTTAAAATAGAAAATACTTACAATTTTGGGGTGCCTCCCAACTAGCGCTTTGTTTAACATCGGTTAGCTCGACGGTCCGAGGCGGCTTCACGGATCAAAAATCGGAACGACTTCAGAACTTCGATCGACTTCACCACCAAGATACGGCTTGAGTCTTTGACCATTTACTGTCCAACTTTCATTTGTTGTCGGATTTTCAAGCACAACCGCTCCATAGTCTTTTACTTCATTGATTCGGAACGGACCCGACCACTTTGACTTCAATTTGCCCGGAAACAACTTCAACCTTGAAATGAACAAGAGTACCATTTGACCTTCCTTGAATTCCTTCTCAACAATCTTTTTGTCATGATATCCTTTCACTTTTTCCTTGTAAATCTTGTTGGATTCATAAGCTTGTAACCGCAATTCTTCCATCTCAAGCAATTGTAACTTTCTCATTTCACCACTTGCTTTTGGATCAAAATTAAGCAACTTCAAGGCCCAAAATGCCTTATGCTCCAATTCCACGGGTAAATGACAACTTTTCCCATAAACCATTTGAAATAGAGTAAAACCAATCGGTGCCTTGAATGCCGTACGGTAAGCCCATAAAGCATCATCCAACTTGTAAGACCAATCTTTCCTTGATGAAGAAACTGTTTTTTCCAAGATTCTTTTGATTTCTCGGTTGGACACTTCGGCTTGAACATTAGCTTGAGGATGGTAGGCCGTTGTTACTTTGTGCTTCACACCATATTGTTCTAAGACTTTTTCAAGTTGAGTGTTACAAAAATGTGAGCCACTATCACTAATGAGAATCCTTGGTGTTCCAAACCTTGTGAAAATATTTTTCTTCAAGAACTTGATTACGGTCTTTCCATCCGCCTTTGGACATGATAAAGCTTCCACCCATTTTGAAACATAATCAACCGCAACCAAGATAAACTCGCAACCGAATGATGAAGGAAATGGTCCTACAAAGTCTATTCCCCAACAATCGAACACTTCCACTTCTAACATATTTGTCAATGGCATCTCATTCCTCTTGTTCACTCCACCACTTCTTTGGCAATTGTCACAACTTTGTGCATGCAAATAGGCATCTTTGAATAACGTCGGCCAATAGAACCCGGATTGGAGAACTTTTACCGCCATCCTTTTTCCACCATAGTGTCCACCATAAGGTGAGTTATGACAATGCCACAAGATTCTCATTGCTTCTTCCCTTGTCACACATCTCCTTAACACACCATCCACACCAATTTTGAACAAGTATGGATCATCCCACACATAGAATTTGGCATCATGAAGGAACTTTTTTCTTGCACTTTTACTCCAATCTTCTGGTATCCATCCCGATGCCTTGTGATTAGCCATGTCAGCAAACCACGGTCTTTCTTCTACCATGAACAACTTTTCATCGGGGAGTGATTCCAAAACCTCTTCTTCTTTGTTTTTTACCTCCTCATTCACTAACCTTGACAAATGATCTGCTACCAAGTTTTCCGCTCCTTTCTTGTCTTTAATCTCTAAGTGAAATTCTTGTAACAACAATATCCACCTAATGACCCTTTGCTTTGAATCCGGCTTGGTAAGCAAATACTTTATCGCTGCATGGTCAGTGTAAACAACAACCTTCGGACCAATTAAATAGGACCTAAATTTTTCTAATGCATATACAATAGCTAGTAGTTCTTTTTCAGTTGTTGCATAATTAATTTGTGCCTCATTAAGAACCTTACTAGCATAATGTATAGCATGAAAAAATTTTCCTTTTCTTTGACCCAACACCGCTCCTACCGCATAATCACTAGCGTCACACATTAGTTCAAAATCAAGTTTCCAATCGGGCGCTATGATTATGGGTGCGGTAGTCAATCTTTGTTTTAATTCATTAAAAGCTAAAAGACATGCATTATCAAAAACAAAAGGCTTATCTTTGTTGAGCAAGTTGCTCAAAGGCTTTGCAATCTTTGAGAAGTCTTTGATGAACCTCCTAAAGAATCCCGCATGGCCTAAAAAGCTTCGAATCCCTTTGACATTTGTCGGTGGTGGCAACTTTTCAATAACCTCCACTTTTGCTCGATCGACTTCAATTCCTTTGGAAGAGACTTTATGACCAAGAACTATGCCTTCGGTGACCATGAAATTGCATTTTTCCCAATTAAGGACCAAGTTAGTTTCAACACATCTTTTCAACACGGTATCCAAATTCTTCAAACAAAGATCGAATGATGCTCCAAAGACGGAGAAGTCATCCATGAAAACTTCCATTATCTTTTCTATGAAGTCCGAGAAAATAGCTTGCATACATCTTTGGAAAGTGGTCGGTGCATTACACAATCCAAACGGCATTCGCTTATAAGCAAAAATTCCAAAGGGACAAGTGAACGTCGTTTTTTTTTATCTTCCGGATTGACCGAAATTTGGTTGTACCCGGAGTAGCCATCCAAGAAACAATAAAACTCTTGACCCGATAACCTTTCCAACATTTGGTCCATAAAAGGTAAAGGGAAGTGATCTTTCCTAGTAGCTTGGTTAAGCTTTCGGTAATCAATGCACATCCTCCATCCCGTAACGGTCCTTGTCGGAATTAATTCATTCTTATCATTTGTGATCACGGTCATTCCTCCTTTCTTTGGTACCACTTGGACTGGACTCACCCATGCACTATCGGAAATAGGATAAATCATTCCGGCTTCCAATAGCTTTACCACTTCCTTCTTTACAACTTCTTTCATTGTAGGATTCAACCGGCGTTGAGGTTGAGCTACCGGTTTAAAATCCTCCTCCATCATAATTTTATGCATACAATAGGCCGGACTAATCCCTTTTAAATCGGAAAGAACCCATCCTATTGCTTCTTTGTTATCTTTCAACACATGAATTAATTTCTCTTCCTCCTTGTTTGACAATGAACCACTAATTATCACCGGCTTCTTACCACCTTCTTCGAGAAAGACATATTTCAAATGGGATGGTAACATCTTCAATTCTAACTTGGTTTCCTCCACCTTTGGCTCATCTTTCAACTCTTCCATCTTTGCTTCAAAAGGACTTATTTCTTCAAATGCATCAAGATCTCGTAAGCATTCCTCAATCTCTTTTTCTTCTTCTTCATTGAGAACATCAAGAGCTTTGGTTAATGTTTTCTCAAGAGGATTGAACACATGAACTTGAATTTCAACTTTCATGATAACTTCCTCCATAGCATCAATTCTAAAACAATCACCTTTATCACTTGGATGTTTCATTGCTTCCGAGAGATCAAAACACACTTCCTCATCTTGGAACCTCAATTTCATCAAACCATCATCAATGTCTATCATCATTCTTGCCGTCTTCATAAAAGGTCTTCCTAGAATCAATGGGGTATCAACATCTTCCTCCATATCAATGACAACAAAATCAACTGGAAAGAAGAACTTGTCAACTTTCACAAGCAAGTCTTCCGCTATCCCAAAAGGCATAGTTGTAGACTTATCGGCTAATTGAAGTGTCATTCTTGTATTTTTCATATCAACAATGCCTAACCTCTTGACCATGGATAAAGGAATCAAATTGATACTTGAACCCGTGTCGACCAAACCTCTTCCAATATGAATGTCACCAATAGTAAGCGGCAAAGTGACTCTTCCCGGATCTCTTTCCTTCCTTGGTAAAGTACTTTGAATGATTGCGCTATACTTAGCATCTAGAACAACCGTTTCGGGCTTAGTGTAACTTCTTTTCTTTGTGAGGATGTCCTTCATAAACTTGGCATATTTTGGCATTTGCTCTAAAGCTTCCCCAAAAGGGATATTAATTTGTAATTGCCGAAATATGTCCAAAAATCGAGCATATTGCCTCTCATTATCTTTCTTTGAGGGAGCATGAGGGTAAGGTAGATTACGAACGGGAGGACTCATAACTTTCTTCTTTCCTTCTTGAATCTTTTTCTTTTTCTCTCTATTTTTTTCTTTTTCTACCTCACTCTTTTCCTCACTCTCATTTTCAACTAAAACTCCATTATCTTTCTTTGGTTCTACTTCACTTCCTACTTCTTTCTCCTTTTCTATCCTAACTTCCTCCTCATCAACCACTTTCTCCACTTCACTTTCTAGCACTCTTCCACTCCTAGTTACCACCGCTTTGCAATGCTCCTTAGGATTGGTTTGAGTGTTTGCCGTGAATGATGGTCTGGTTTGCTTCTTGGCTAGTTGTTACGCAAGTTGGCTGACTTGAGTCTCTAAATTCTTTATTGCCGCTTCATTACTCTTTTGATTCGCCATTGATGCTTGCATGAATTGATTTAGAGTCTCCTCCAACTTTGAAGGCTTGTCTTGAGAAGGTGGTTGTTGTTGATAAGGACTTTGTCTTTGTTGATATTTGTCTTGCCTCCACCCTTGACCATATTGTGGTGCATTTGGCCTTTGTTGATAAGGAGCTTGTCTCTGTTGATAGCCTCCTTGATTTTGATTTTCCATGTAATTCACTTCATTCACAGGTGGACAATATCCAGTAGAGTGGTCTCCACTACAAAGCTCACACAAAGCAACTTGTTTATTCTTGTTAGGATCTTGTAGCTCTTTGAGTTGTTGAGGTAACCTTACCATTTGCTTTGTAAGCTCCTCCACTTGTTGAAAAAGAAGCTTATTTTACGCAAGAATCGCATTATTTGTCCCTAATTCAATAAGCCCCGGTTTCTTTTGAACAACACGTCGATTATGTTGCACTTGATGATCATTTCTGGCCATTTTCTCAATTATTTCGATTGCCTCCTCTGCTGTCTTAGCCATCAAGGAACCTCCAGTAGTAGCATCTAACAAAAGCTTCGGTTGTGGTTGTAAGCCATTCCGAAAAATGTGAATCTGAGTGAGTTCATCAAATCCATGACTAGGACACTTTCTCAACATTGACTTATACCTTTCCCATGCCTCATTGAGAGTTTCATTCACACCTTGAGAGAACACTGAAATTGTTGTTTTTGCTTCAAGCAACCGTGACTGAGGGAAGAACCTATCAAGAAACTTTTCTTCTAACTCATTCCAATTTGTCATGGTTTGAGTGGGTTGGTCTAGATACCAATCCTTTGCTTTGCCAATCAATGAGTGAGGGAATAATCTCTTAAAACTTGCTCTTCCTCTCTTGCAGGGGCTCCGACTGCTCTGGCAATTTCATAAAACTTTTTCAAGTGTGTATATTGGTCCTCATGATCAAGACCTGCAAATGGACTAGGATAAAGTAACTGAAGAATGCCAGTCTTCATTTCAGAATTTCTGGCATTGTTGTCATTTCTTGCGAACTGGGCTGCTCTTCTCGGACTGTTAGCACATGGTGGTCTAGGATTTGGTGGTGGTGGTGGATCGCCTTGCCCCGCCATCTCTTCTTCTATAACTTGTGGTGTTGATGAAGTAGTTGCTTCTTGGTCTTGTCTTCGTTCTTTGGCTAATTTCCTTCTTCTCCTGGTTTTACTGTTCAGTCTCCTTGCGGTTCTTTCAATTTCTGGATCAAAAAGAAGTTGATCTGCTGGTACACTCCCACGCATAAACCAGAGCTGAAACACTAACCAAAAAGTGAGGCAAGCCTAGATAATATTAATAATAATTATACTCAAAACACACAGAAACTATTGCTATGCTTATAATATCTTAACGCCAATCCCCGGCAACGGCGCCATTTTGTTAGAAAATATAGGATAAGTATTTCTAGTATCGTCTCCTCAGGGATTGATGCGATATTATCGCTGTTCTACAGCTTAGTGTATTTTGAGTTAAGTTTTGGGTAACAGTTTGGTGACATGAAATATTAATAACATGCAAAGTAAGTAAAGACAATAAAATAGGGTTTGAAAATGATTTAAGAAAACTGTGTCAAGATTAGTGTTTGTTAGTTTGCTTCATATGTTTTCTAACGATCATATATATGAACCTATTAATGATTAATACAACCACGTATCCTCTCGATATTGTTTATCTCTAAAGCAATATCGTGATTATTATCATATTAACCGTCAGAATATCTCTCATGCCGACAATCAACGTGATAATCTTAAAAGCTTGATACATGTGATTATCAACTCAAAAGTCTATCTCTAGAGTTTGTTTATTGATAGATGAATATCTTTTAGATCTAGCTTTGAAACATATCTCTCAATAGTGATCCAAAACAACAAATGAAACATAAACAACAAGATATTCACCATATATTAATCATTAACCAAGTTCATACATAATAGATCAAAGAAAATACATATTTACAAACTAACTACCTCTAATCTTGACACAAGATGAAACTTAGCTCTCCATATCCATGGAAGCTTCAACAACAAGCAACAAACCAAGATTTAGTGACATCAAACTCAAGAAGATTGAAGAAAGATGTTTGGAAATCTTGATTTACTCTTAAGATATGGTATTTTCTCTTCTTCTCTTGCCCTAGCTTTTTTTCTAAGTGTGTGTTATGATAAAAGTTCTCCTAATTCCCTTTAATTATCAAAATTATGTGGCTAAGAACAAAAGTTGATAAAGTAGGTCCCCTGAGCGGGACAGGTCCGCTGAGCGGACAAGCCAAAATATCTGCTTTCTCTTAAAGGTCCGCTGAGCGGAGGGGGTCCGCTGAGCGGAGCCAACATTGTTGCTCGTCTCTGCCCATGTCCGCTTGAACTCCGCTGAGCGGACTTGTGGATGGAAACTTTCTGCCCAGGTCCGCTTGGACTCCGCTGAGCGGACCTTCTTGCACAAAACTCCTTCTTTTGGTCTTCCAACCTCATTGCAAGCTTGTTTTGACCATTTCTTTTCATTCCATCTTGCCAAAAATTGCTAAAACCTATAGAACACATTACAAAAGTTAATAAACTAACTTAAATAGAAAATAAACACAAAGTTATTTATTTACATACTAATATATCAAAAGGCAATCAAATTTGGAACAAGAGTTTAAGAAATATCACAAAATTTATATACAAAATATACACAATTGGGATTCTAACAATAACCAACTTTGCATTTCACCAATTTTGTGCAAGTACCACTTCAAATTAGTGCATCTTCACTCAAATAATATCAGAAGAGATCACCAATAATCAATTGCATCATTTCATCAAATTGGCAAAGTACCAAAAATTCAATTCCCATGTGATTAAGTAATCATTACAAAATGAGAATTTATGGCAAAATGGTGAATCACCAAAGGAATCTTTCCAAAGCCAATTTCATGCCTCTAAACATCAGAAATGATCTGCAAGATCAGATCAAATCAAGGGCTAGGGCTTGGATCAATTGGAATAAAAAATCCATCATTGCATTTTCAAGATATTTCACATTTCTTCATCCCTAAGCTACTCTCAAAGTGACCTCACTATGCCTACCTCACTCTCTTGCTATCTCAGTCCAATTTCCTATAAATAGAAGGCTCTTTGTCATTCAAAATGACACCAAAGTAACTTGAATCCTTTCTTTCTCCAATTTCCCTCTTTTCTGAGTGTTTTCAAAAGATCTCTTGCATGAAGAAGTGAGTTCTTCAAACCAGAGCTTCTCCCTTGAAAGTGAGGATTTTAACACTTCATATACACTATGTGGAAGTGACCCAAGTCCTCTTTCCACCTCTGCAACCTCGGGATCACCATATCCACATTCAACTTTGAGCTTAGGTAGTTGGGGTCGAGTAGAAGGATCTAGTAGGTGTCAAGCCAATTTGAGCATATCAACGTATTCCTTAAGGTCTAAGGAAGCTATCCAGATGATCACCTTGCTTATGTAACAAGTGAATCATCATTCTCCATTCTTGCTTCAAGCTCTTGCAAGAGGAATCAGGTAGAGCAATTCAGAGCCATTCAAAGTGAAGCAAGCTTTCCTTTAGCATCCTTGAGGTCCCAGTAAGCTATTCCAATCATCAAAACATTTCTGGAAGCTCTCCATCACAACCTTCGATCTCAGTTTCAGAGGTAAGTAACCCAGACTCAAACTCTATCATTATTGCATCCTTTTTTATAAACCTCGATACCATCTTGTTCAACATCATGAGAGGATCAAAAGTCCTCTAATAGCATTCAATTATTCATCATGATCATCATTTAATTTTACTTTTCAGAATTAGGGTTTTTCGTGTTCATACCAAAATTCTTGAGCTACACTAAACATAAATGAATATTAATGCCACCATCACGTTCCTTGTTAAAAATCGAGTGAAAACCATGTTTGGATCGTTGCATTTGGTTGAGAATTGAGGGAGATAGAAATTTGAATTTTGAGGGAAGCTTGAGGTTGAAGACGACCATGGTGCTTTTTTTTAATATCTAAAACATTTAAAAATATAATAAAATGAAGGCATTTGGTAAACAAGCCACGCGCGTGGCTCAGTTAGAAATGTTTTGTGTTGTGGACTTCAAGGGCGTGGGTTCAAGCCCTTGTGAGACCAAAACTTATTTTTTACTACTATTTTACACTATTTTCTTTTTCAACTTCACTTAATTAATTCACCTATCAAAATTAATTATTTTCAATTGTTATTAGATTTTAATTAATTAGGATATTTGATATTTGATAATTGTTTGTGTGTTTTATTTAATAATTATTGAGTGATAATTATTTAATTGGGTGGTTATATGTGATTTAGCTAATTAATAAATAGTATAATTATATTAGAAATTAGCTAAATGGGCTTAGTTAAGTGAGAAAGAGTATTGAGTGGGTTAAGCCCAATGGGATAATGAAAGTTAAGAGAGAACCTTGTGTCATAACCTAATTAGAAAGAAAAGAGGAGAAAGATAGAAAGGAGAGAAGAAGAACATAGAAGAGAAGAAGAGGAGATTGGTAGATGTCATCAAGAGGGGGGATTAAGAGTTAAAGGTAAGGGTTAGAATCTAAATTCTTATAGAATCTATGATTGGGTAATGTTGTTTGTGTTAGGAAATGGGATTTCAATTTAGGTATTTTCATAATTCATGAGATTTGTGTTGTTTGATGTTGTTTATGCTTAGAACTGGTAGAAATAAAATGTAATAATGATTCCTTACTTGATTTCATGGGTGGGTTTTTATTTATAACATGTTTGATGAAAAGAATGTGAAAACCTGACTTTTGGGATTTGGGTGAAATTCATAGATTTGCATGATTAATGAAGTCCTGATGAATCTAATGATACATATGAGTTATATGTGTGATATGTGTGTGAAATTCGTGTGCAAAGAATGAACTGAACTGTGAACTGAGTGATGGAATAAAAAGAGGGAACTTTGCTGATTTCACACAGAAAATTCATTATGTGATGTATTCGCGACGCGAACAATGGTGGCGGCGCGAACTGAATGAATCCTAGGATGACTTAGTTCTGCCTTGTACTTCATGACATGCACATGTGGATGCGGCGCGAACTGAGTGAATTTTTGAAATACATTGTTTCTGTCTGGTACTTCGCGGCGTGACCAATGCTTGGCGGCGCGAACTGTGTTCAAAAATTATTTTTTCTTGTCTGTTTGAGACTTGACTTGCATACCTATTACTTCTATATGCTCATTATGTGTTATTGATTGATTAATTAATATGTGTGAGGTATAATTGGATGCAAATTTGATTTATATGCATATATATGTGAAATGATGAATCATATGATATGAATTAGAGAAGGTAATGTGAGTGTGATATATGTGAATAATACATAATTGATGTGGAATGTGAAATATATATGTGTATGAGTGATATATGTGTAAATGTGTAATTCATTGATATATGATGTTGTGAATTTGATTGTGATACATAATTGTATTAAACATGTTGACTTTATATTGAGGATCAATGTATGTTTTGAGAAGAGTGATGAATTGTGAAATGTATGCTTATGTATGTTGCATTTCCCATTATTATATTTTCTATGTAGAATTTAAATTCTCACCCTTCTGTTTGAATGTTGCCCTTTGTTGGTAACGTGCAGGTTCAAACGAGTAGTTGCTCGATTTGTGGCTTCATTGGAGAGCTCCGAGTTTCGCTTTTGATTGAGTAGTGAGTCGATGCTCTGGTTATGTAACACTGGGTTAGGATTAGTGTGTTAAACTCATTTTTCCATTTGTATTTGTATCTTGATACTACCTTATGATTTCGTATGATGTTTATTGTTGTTGTTGGAGGCCTTAGTGCCAAATATTTTGGATATATTGTTATGTTTCCATTTGGATGATATTGAGACATGATCATGGTATGGGACATGGATCATTTATACAATGCATGAGTATTTGTGATTTCCGCTGTGTATGCATATTTGATTTAAATTATGCCAAGTAAATATGTTATATTGATGACCAGGTGTATCTTATGTTGACGAATGTATTGTTTGTTGGTTTTTAAAAGCTTTTAGTTTTTGAAAACGTCGTTGTGACGCCCCTTGTTATATGCATGTTTACTCTGAGTAATTGTTTATGATTATTAATTGGGTTATTTAGAAAGGGGTGTTATATTAGTGGTATCAGAGCATGGTCGACCAGTTGGTCAGAGTCTTTAATGTCTTTATTCCCGTTGTATTAGATTTGTGTGTCTGACACGATCGATATTGTGTTGTCTGGTTGGTTGTGGTTATCGTAGGACAATGGTTGCTGGAAGGAACGAGGATGCCATTGCTGATGCATTGAGGATGTTGGCTGGATCTCTTGGTCAAATTCCTCAATCTAATGCGGGAAATCAGAATGGCGATGATGATGAGTATCGTGGTTTGGGGAAGTTCCAGAGGAACAATCCTCCTATCTTTGAGGGAGAGCATGAACCGGATAAAGCTCAAGCTTGGTTGAAGGCGAATGAGAAGATTTTTCGGGTCATGAATTGCACCGATGCTCAGAGAGTGCAGTTTGGTACTCACATGCTGGAAAAGAAAGCTGAGGATTGGTGGGGCAATATGGCTCAGAGCTTTGATGAGGAAGGTATTCAGGTTATATGGGATCGTTTTCGAGATGCATTTTTGGAAAACTATTTTTCAGAAGAGGTGGAATTCCTTGAGTTGAAGAAAGGAAATGGTACCGTGGTGGAGTATTCTGCTAGATTCCAAGAGCTTATCAAGTATTGTCCTCACTACAATACTATGAATGCGGAGAGATCTAAGTGTTTGAAGTTTGTGAATGGTTTGAGACCTGATATCAAGAAGGCGATTGGTTATCAACATATTACTCGTTTTGCGGAGTTAATTAATAACAGCCGGATTTATGATGAGGATAGTAGGGAGAGTGCTTCCACTACAAGGCTATGAATGAGAAGAAAGGTCAATATCGTGGGAAACTGTATGACGGTAAGAAGAAAGCTGGTTTTGGCAGAAAGCCAAGTGGGGGAGGATCTAGTACTCTGATCAAGTGCTTCAAATATGGTGTTGAGGGACATCGTGCTGTTAATTGTTCCAAAGTTGAAGTGACATGTTTCAAGTGTGGCAAGAGTGATCACAAGGCAAACGAGTGTAGAGGTGGTTCGAAAGTGACTTGTTACAATTGTGGGGAGCAAGGTCACATTAGCACCAAATGTGATAAGCCAAAGAAGGAACAAGCGAAAGGGAAAGTGTTTGCATTGTTGGGAGCGGAGGTTTCTACCGATGATAGGCTAATCCAAGGTACGTGCTTTATTAATGGTACACCTTTGATTGCTATTATTGATACCAGTGCGACACATTCTTGAATTTCTTTGGATTGTGCTAAGAGGTTGAATCTCGTGTTATCTGACATGCATAGAAGTATGGTTATTGATACACCTGCTATGGGTTCTGTTTCTACTTCTTATGTGTGTTTGAATTGTCCGTTGAGTATTTTTGGTAGAGATTTTGGGATTGATTTAGTTTGTCTTCCGTTAGAGCAGCTTGATGTGATTTTAGGTATGAATTGGTTGGAATTTAATCGTGTGTATATTAACTGTTTTGATAAGACAATTATCTTTCCAGAGATTGGTGTTAGAGAATATTTGTTTTTGTTTGCTAAGCAAGTTGATGAGTCTATGAAAGATGGTGCTGAGTTGTTTATGTTATTGGCAACCTTAGATGTGCATGAGAAGAGGACCATTGAGGAATTGCCAATAGTTTGTGATTTTGTGGAGATATTTCTTGAGGATGTAAGTGATTTACCGCCAGAACGTGAAGTTGAGTTTTCGATTGATTTAGTTCCTGGAACTAGTCCTATATCGATGGCTCCATATAGGATGTCTTCTTCTGAGTTGAAAGAGTTGAAGAGTCAACTTGAAGATTTGTTGGATAATAAGTTTATTCGTCCTAGTGTATCACCGTGGGGTGCATTTGTTTTATTAGTTAAGAAGAAGGAAGGTTCTATGAGGCTTTGTGTTGATTATAGGCAATTGAACAAAGTGACGATTAAGAACAAGTATCCACTTCCGAGGATTGATGATTTGATGGATCAGTTGGTTGGAGCATGTGTCTTTAGCAAGATTGATTTGAGGTATGGGTATCATCAGATTCGTGTGAAGGCGGAGGATATTCAAAAGACTGCTTTTAGGACAAGGTATGGTCATTATGAGTATTCTGTTATGCCGTTTGGTGTGACTAATGGACCTGGTGTATTCATGGAATATATGAATATGATTTTTCATGATTATCTTGACAAGTTTGTGGTTGTGTTCATTGATGATATTTTGATCTATTCTAAGAGTGAAGATGATCATGCTGGGTATTTGAGAATTGTGTTATCGGTGTTGAAAGAGAATAAGTTGTTTGCTAAGCTTTCTAAGTGCGAATTTTGGTTGAGTGAAGTTAGTTTCCTTGGCCATGTGATTTCGAGTGGAGGTATTTCAGTTGATCTGTCAAAGATTGAGGTTGTATCTCCATGGGAAGCTCCTAAGTCTGTTTCTGAGATTAGAAGCTTTCTTGGCTTGGAGGGTTATTATAGGAAGTTCATTGAGGGATTTTCTAAGTTATTTTTGCCGTTGACGCTGTTGACTAGAAAGGGTCGAGCTTTTATTTGGACTTCACAATGTGAAGCGAATTTTCAAGAGATTAAGAGAAGATTGACTTCTGCTCCTATTTTGATTTTGCCAGATCCGTTGGAACCGTTTGTTGTGTATTGTGATGCTTCATTGTTGGGTTTGGGAGGTGTTTTGATGCAAAAAGGGCAAGTGGTAGCTTATGCTTCATGGCAACTTAAAGTTCATGAGAGGAATTATCCTACGCATGATTTAGAGTTGGCTGTCGTTGTGTTTGTTTTGAAACTTTGGAGGCACTACTTGTTTGGATCAAGATTTGATGTTTTTAGTGATCACAAGAGTTTGAAGTATTTGTTTGATCAAAAGGAATTGAATATGAGACAACGAAGATGGTTGGAATTTTTGAAAGATTATGATTTTGGCATGAATTACCATCCTGGAAAAGCAAATGTTGTAGCCGATGCGTTGAGTAGGAAATCGTTACATATGTCTATGACGATGATTCAAGAATTGGAATTGTTGGAACAATTTCGAGATTTGAGTTTGGTTTGTGAAGCGACGTCTTCGTGTGTTAAGCTTGGTATGTGGAAGCTTACTAGTGGTATTTTGGATGAGATTAGGGAAGGTCAGAAATCAGATTTGAAATTGGTTGATATTATGACATTGATTAATCAAGGTAAAGGTGGTGATTTTCGGATTGATGAGAATGGTATTATGAGATGTCGCGATCGAGTTTGTATTCCAGATGTTGCGGATTTGAGAAAGAGAATTCTTGAGGAAGGGCATAGAAGTGGTTTAAGTATTCATCCCGGTGCTACTAAAATGTATCAAGATTTGAGGAAAATGTTTTGGTGGCAAGGTATGAAGAAGGATATAACAGAATTTGTGTATTCATGTTTGACTTGTCAAAAGTCAAAGATTGAACATCAAAAGCCGTCTGGTTTGATGCAACCATTATCTATTCCCGAGTGGAAGTGGGATAGTATCTCTATGGATTTTGTATCGGGTTTGCCGAGGACATCAAGTAATTGTGAGGTAATTTGGGTCATTGTGGATAGATTGACAAAATATGCTCAATTTATTTCGATGAGGATGGATTATTCGATGGAAAGACTTGTTAAGTTATACATTGAGAAGATTGTGTGTTTGCATGGTATTCCGTCGAGCATTGTTTCGGATAGAGATCCAAGGTTTACTTCTAGATTTTGGGAGGTTTGTAAAGTGCTTTGGGTACGAAATTACGTTTGAGTTCGGCGTATCATCCACAAACTGATGGTCAATCGGAGAGGACTATTCAGTCACTTGAAGATCTTTTGAGGTCTTGTGTTTTGGAACAAGGAGGAAATTGGGATAGTTTCTTACCTTTGATTGAGTTTACGTATAACAACAATTTTCATTCTAGTATTGGAATGGCACCTTTTGAGGCTCTTTATGGTAGAAGGTGTAGAACTCCTTTGTGTTGGTATGAATTGGGAGAGAGTGTTTTGGTTGGACCCGAGTTGATTCAAGAGACTACGGATAAGATTAAGATGATTCAAGAGAAGAAGAAGGCGTCTCAAAGTTGTTAGAAGAGTTATCATGATAAGAGGAGGAAGACCCTTGAGTTTGAGAAGGATAAACATGTGTTTCTTCGAGTTACGCCAATAACGGGTGTTGGTAGAGCTTTGAAATCGCGTAAGTTGACGCCGCATTTCATTGGTCCTTATCAAATTCCGGAGAGGATAGGTGAAGTGGCATACCGGATTGCATTGCCACCGTTTCTTTCTAATCTTCATGATGTATTCCATGTGTCTCAATTGAGGAGGTACATTTCGGATCCATCGCATGTTGTCCAATTAGATGATGTTCAAGTGAGAGATAATTTGACGGTTGATACATCACCTATGCGAATTGAAGATCGAGAGGTGAAGAAGCTTCGTGGTAAGGAGATTTCTTTGGTGAAAGTGATATGGGGTGGAGTTGCCGATGGTAATATCACTTGGGAACTCGAGGATAAGATGAGGGAATCGTATCCGGAGTTGTTTGTTTGAGGTAATTTTTGAGGCCGAAAATCTTTTAAGCGAGGGAGAGTTGTAACACCCTATTTTTATTAGATTTTAAATAATTAGGATATTTGATATTTGATAATTGTTTGTGTGTTTTATTTAATAATTATTGAGTGATAATTATTTAATTGGGTGGTAATATGTGATTTAGCTAATTAATAAATAGTAGAATTAAATTAGAAATTAGCTAAATGGGCTTAGTTAAGTGAGAAAGAGTATTGAGTGGGTTAAGCCCAATGGGATAATGAGAGTTAAGAGAGAACCTTGTGTTATAACCTAATTAGAAAGAAAAGAGGAGACAGATAGAAAGGAGAGAAGAATAACATAGAAGAGAAGAAGAGGAGATTGGTAGATTTCATCAAGAGGGTGGATTAAGAGTTAGAGGTAAGGGTTAGAATCTAAATTCTTGTAGAATCTATGATTAGGTAATGTTGTGTGTGTTAGGAAATGGGATTTCAATTTAGGTATTTTCATAATTCATGAGATTTGTGTTATTTGACGTTGTTTATGTAAAAATGATTCCTTACTTGATTCCATGGGTGGGTTTTGATTTATAACATGTTTGATGAAAAGAATGTGAAAACCTAACTTTTGGGATTTGGATGAAATTCATAGATTTGCACGATTAATGAAGTCCTGATGAATCTAATGATACATATGAGTTATATGTGTGATATGTGTGTGAAATTCGTGTGCAAAGAATGAACTGAACTATGAATTGAGTGATGGAATGAAAAGAGGGAACTGTGTTGATTTCACACAGAAAATTCATTATGCGCTGTGTTCGCGACGCGAACAATGATGGCGGCACGATCTAAATGAATTATGGGATGACTTGGTTATGCCCTGCACTTCGCGACGCGCACATGTGGATGCGGCGCAAACTGAGTGAATTTTTGGAATACATTATTTCTGTCTGGTACTTCGCGGCGCAATCAATGCTTGGCGGCGCAAACTGTGTTCAAAAATTATTTTTTCTTATTTGTTTGAGACTTGACTTGCATACCTATTACTTCTATATGCTCATTATGTGTTGTTAATTGATTAATTAATATGTGTGAGGTATAATTGGATGTGAATTTGATTTATATGCATATATATGTGAAATGATGAATCATATGATATGAATTGGAGAAGGTAATGTGAGTGTGATATATGTGAATAATACATAATTGATGTGGAATGTGAAATATATATGTGTATGAGTGATATATGTGTAAATGTGTAATTCATTGATATATGATGTTGTGAATTTGATTGTGATACATAATTGTATTAAACATGTTGACTTTATATTGAGGATCAATGTATGTTTTGAGAAGAGTGTTGAATTGTGAAATGTATGCTTATGTATGTTGCATTTCCCATTATTATATTTTCTATGTAGAATTTAAATTCTCACCCTTATGTTTGAATGTTGCCCTTTGTTGGTAACGTGCAGGTTCAGACGCGTAGTTGCTCGATTCGTGGCTTCATTGGAGAGCTCCGAGTTTCGTTTTTGATTAGGTAGTGAGTCGATGCTCTGGTTATGTAACACTGGGTTAGGATTAGTGTGTTGAACTCATTTTTCCATTTGGATTTGTATCTTGATACTACCTTATGATTTCGTATGATGTTTATTGTTGTTGTTGGAGGCCTTAGTGCCAAATATTTTGGATATATTGTTATGTTTCCATTTGGATGATATTGAGACATGATCATGGTATGGGACATGGATCATTTATACAATGCATGAGTATTTGTGATTTCCGCTGTGTATGCATATTTGATTTAAATTATGCCAAGTAAATGTGTTATATTGATGACCAGATGTATCTTATGTAGACGAATGTATTGTTTGTTGGTTTTTAAAAGCTTTTAGTTTTTGAAAACGTCGTTGTGACGCCCCTTGTTATATGCATGTTTACTATGAGTAATTGTTTATGATTATTAATTGGGGTATTTAGAAAGGGGTGTTACATAAGCCCTAAACTTCTCTTATTCTTTTTCAAACTTCAAACTATTTTCAATCAAAACTTCAATTGTTTTCAATTCAAACTTCAATTGTTTTCAAACAAAATTCTAATTCGTTTTCAATTCAAAGCATTTGGGCATCTCCTTGAGTATAAGCCTCATCCTCTGTAAATATTTCATTGGGCTTCACCTTGAGTATAAGTCCCATTCCTTCTTTCTCATCTAAGATTCTTGGGCCTCTATTACAATATAAGACCCAACACCTTTTGTTCATACAATAAATAAATCTTTTGGGCCTCTCCTTGAGTTATAAGACCCAACACATTTTCTTTTGAATAAAATACTCCACTGTTTTCATCAAAATATTTAACTATTAATAAGGCTCTATACACACATCAGTCCTGGACCTCCTCTTCAAACTGTAAGTTTTTATGGCTTTATTTACTGCTGTAATACCTTGTCAAAATATATATATATATATATATATATATATATATATATATATATATATATATATATATATATATATATATATATATATATATATATATATATATATATATATATATATATATATATATATTGTATTATAGGACTATGACCAGGATTGGGGATTACTTCCTGGTGAAGCCTCTCCTAATTAGACAACATAGATTCTCACCCCACAAGATGAATTATTCCCGGTGAAACATCTTGAAAACCCTTAAATCCAAAATAAGGCACACCCACTTGAAGAGGATTAATTCCTGGTGAAATATCTTGTCATTTTTTGCTTAGAGCCAAATTAGGCAAGTGATAAGTGCAAATTGTATCTATTTTTGTGAATAAGTTTTATTGCACTTATCTATTCCTTTTGACAATATCGTTTGAATAAACGTTGGTTTGTTTGTAAATATGTTTATTATATGGATAATTATATTTTAGTGTAATTTTGTACCGTTTGATAGTTTTAATTTCTTTTTGTAGGTATTCTTTCATATTTGGAGTCTTGAGTAATAAAGTGTCAAAGACACGGCTCCGGATGCACGTTTTGAAGAAATAAAGAGCCAAAGATCTGTCAACCTCGCTGAGCGCAAATTCTATTGCGCTATGGCCTGATTCTATTTCCCTTGGCAGTAGCTGAAGCTTCGTAAGCTTGCTTAGCAAGATATAGCTCGCTTAGCGAGATCGTTTCTGTCGTTTAGTGTAAAATATCTATGAATAATGTTCAGATAAGTGAAAGCTCGCTTAGCGAGGTCTGCGAGTTCAGAATTGTATATATGTTGTAAAATCACATTTTGTTAGGTTTTATCATCTCTTCTTTGACAAAGTTGAGCTCTAATTCATTCTTTGTAGTTTAGAGGTTTAAGCAACATCTTTGGGTGGCTCATCATGTCGATTGAGCGCGGGTGGTCTCTGATTGTGTCGACAACACGATAAGTTTCCATTTGTTCTTCTTTTCCCCATGACTCATTCCAATGGTGGAGTTTGTATGTATATTTTTCCTCTCTTGTATGTACATTTGTCGATCTTGGGATCGTATATATATTTGCTTTACAAATCACTATTGATGTTGTTCTTGATCTTTTGCTTAAATGCTTCGAGTTTGTGTTGTTACAGAAATGGACATCATAGATCTTGATTAGGAATGATATCTGTTAGTTTCTAAACTCTAGACATAGATTTAGGGCTAATAATCGTAATGGGTATCGAGTTAATGCCTCCGTGTTGTTTGTGTCGGTTGAGAAATCGCTGATGTGAATAGTACGATTGAGCTCTCGTCGGTGTTGCAGAAATGGACACTGATGTGGCGTCTCGAATGATGCCTGGTAATTTTGATGCGTATTGTGAGTGTGTTGCAATAAGATCTTCAGCTTTAAGTATTCGACGGGTGGAGTAGAAATACGATTCCAGACTGAATTCTCTTAAGCTACAATAGATTGTTTATTTGTTTTATTTACTTTTCCCGCATTTTACTTTCCGTAACCCAATCATGAAACTTAGAATACGAGAACATTGAACGACAGTTTTTCTCTACCAATCTCTGTGGACTACGATACGATATAACCTATATCACCTAGTAATAATAAACCTATATCTTTTTGCTTGCCGCTTTATTGCTTAAACAAAATGGCGCCGTTGCCGGGGAGTGGTTTTGAGATTAATCGCATTGCAATGGTTTTGCTTTAGAAGTTTCATAAATATGTCTATATTATATATTTTGTGTAGTTTCATTTGTATATGGATAAATGTTTATGTTTTCATACTTGTACATGTTTGTGTGTTTGATTTTGTTCCTCTTTACTTTTGCTATTTAGCAAGGTGAAGTTGACTAAACAAATTGAACTCGGATAGTTCGTAAATTCTAAATCTTCACTTTTCAATTTGTTTAGCCAATTAAGGATTTTGTGAATATTTTGTTTTATGAATATTTGTGTTTTTACGCATATGTGTATATACCTTTTCTTTTGATTCATTTGTTAAGTGTTTGGTCAGAACGCTTTCTTTAGGTTGCGTTGAGGCGAAAGCATTGACGTGTCGCGAGGAAGTTACTTGCCATTCGCGTAACAATAAAAGGCGTCGAGCTTACGACATAAAAAAGCGCTTGAGGGAGGCACCCCTACGTTTTTACTTGTTGATTTTGTGTTTTATAGGTCAATAAGTGGCGAGGGAGGCTTGGATTGCATCTGTTTCTTGCTGGAAGAATTTCTGTTGCAGTAAGCTTGCTAAGCGGTTGCAGAGCTCGCTTAGCGCGGTTGCTTGCACCAGAATTCTTTCCTCTCTATCTCTCCAAGCCATTCTTGCCCAATTCTTTTGTTCCTATTCTTTTATACTTACTATTTTGTATATGTGTGATACTTTTGTCTGTTCTTTGTGTTTATTTTGTGGTTTACTTCGAGTTGAGGAAGCATAGAGCAATTTTGGAGATGAGTGTTTCAACATGCTTTTGTACGGTAATGATTAATTGAGAGTTTTGTGCGTTGTCAAGGTATGAGTTTATCGCTTTCTATAATATGACATGTTCAGGAAACTTAGGATTTTTACAAATTTTAGGCCATTCATTCTTTTGTATACTTGTTCATTTGTGAATCACTTTAGTTCCCACCTTTTTTGTGAGGTAGCTTTTCATTGTTTACATATGCTGGTGACCACAATTCTTGTTTTAACTGGATTTTATTATGTTTAATTTTTTGTTTGTGTTGATTGTATAAATGCATGAAAGTGATCAAGGCATTTTTGTTTTATTTTGAGCACAACTACCTTGGCCAAATAGTCATTTCACCTTGTGAGTGTGTGATCATTAGTAAACCCTTTGAGCTTTTTGTCAACATCCATGTTATTTTTGAACTTAATGCTTGTCTATGAGTGTTTGGTTTTCCTTTTTGTATGGATGTTGATTTCTTTTTTCTTGAACCCTCAACTTTGTGTTGTTGTATGAATTTTTACCTTGACTTAGAAAGTAGGGAGTATTCATATTATGATGTGGTTGAATTCAAGTTGGGGAGAGAATGGTTGTGCACTTATCAGTTTAATTGTTATGAGGTTGAGGCTGAGAAAAAGAAAAGAAAAAAAATGAAAAAGAAAAAGAAAAGAAAAAAAATAGAAAAAGAAAAGCCTTGAGAAAGGAAACAAAAAGAAGTATGGAATAATGTTGTGTTAATAAGTACGTGATTGGTTTGAGAAAATTGGGTTGATGAAGAAGTTTGATTGAAATTTCATTGTATGAAACTTTGTGGAAGTAATTACTCCCTTAGGTTTAGGCAAGTTTTTTATTTCGATTAGGTTTAGGATTTTGATATTGTTTGGTTTAAGTATCTCTTGAATTCAAATTGACATGATGCCTAAAATAAGAATTGGTTAGATTTCTAGAGAATCGATGAGATTCTTGAATTTTGGCATAAACTTGACAAATCCAGATTTCTTTGGTTGTGATCACATAATGCTTGTTTCTTGATATAATGTTGATTGTTGTGAGTTGACATGGTGATTGCTCATGAACCTTGTATCTATTTTGATTCCAGATTGATACTTTGATATTGTTGGATTGTGTTGTGTTGAACTTTATGCCAAAATCACTTTGATGCACATTTGTCCACTAACTTAGTGTTGATTTTAATTTCCGGTTAACATTTACTAATTGAATTCAATTCTTGTTGTGTTTTATTGGTTTCCAGATTAATTTGTGATAGCTTGTGATGATGTACATAATGCTTACTTACATGTTTGCTATTTCATGAGTTGTAACACTTTCCATTTGACTCAAGACACCTTACAAAATCTTTTAGACACATGAAAACTTGAGTTGATTGGAAAATGTCACAATTCTTGAATTTTTTCCAACACTTAACATAAACTCAATTTTGAACTAAATTCCTAACCGTAGTGAGTTTTTACACTTGTGAATAATGTAACTTGACTTTGTTGATGGTTCCGGAGCCATTGATGTACTTTTTAGTCTGTTTTAGACAATTATTTTTCACCGATTCACTATTGTAAGCCGACGAAAATGGTCTTAAAGTCCCACTTCCGGGCGGAATTAATTCAAACCGAGTTCGTTTTTTAGTCCATTGGCACATTTGTAATCATCCCTGTGATTTTTGTTCTATTCCGAGTCAATATATTTTGACACATATTTCTCGATTTTGTGGTTTTTGCTTCCGATTGACATGTATTTTGTACTTTGACTTTTACTTGACTTGTATTCATATTTGCTTAGAAAATTGTGTACTAATGCATTTGAGTTTGCTTGATTCAGATCCATTCTGTGCATACTTTGTGATTTGACATAACCATTTTTACCGTTTTGTGCCATTACTTGATTTTCACGTTAAGAGCCGATGATGCAACTTCGGATTGCTTTCTTGTTATCACTAACTTGCTTACTTTTATGTGGGATTCCGATGATGCTTACTTGCTCGATATTCCACTCTATTTGTGGGATACCGCACTTCTCCTATGTCGATATCTAGGTACTCCGCTTTATGTGTGGGGTACCTCTAGGTGCCCTCACAAAATCAGGCATGCCTCCGCTCGCTTGCAATTGCTCATCATACCCCTGTGATATCCGAATTCTTTCTCGTAGCTCATTCTGGATGCTCAAGTTACTAATCAACACACCATTGGGCGTCCATTCAAACTGAAGGTTAAGATTTCGAAACTTCTCCAACAATCCATGCTCTAACATCATCAATTCAGCAACTCGAAATTCTTTCCTACTTAAGGCATCTGCCACTTTGTTGGCTTTTCCTGGATGATATTTCAATTCAAACTCAAAATCTTTAAGGTACTCCATCCATCTCCTTTGTCGCATATTCAACTCCTTCTGGTCGAAAAGATATCTCAAGCTTTTATGATCACTGAACATCTCAAAGTGAACGCCATATAGATAATGTCGCCACACCTTGAGTGCAAAAACTATTGTAGCAAGCTCAAGATCGTGGGTCGAGTAATTCTCTTCATGAGATCTCAACTGCCGAGATGCATAAGCTACCACCTGGCCATCTTGCATCAATACTCCGCCTAAACCTTTCTAAGAAGCGTCGCAGAACACTTCATAGGATCGGTTTGGATCCGGAATCACTAACACGGGTGCAGTAGTCAACTTCTTCTTAAGCTTCTGAAAACTCTGCTCACACTCGGAATTCCATTCAAAAGCAACCTCCTTCCGCGTGAGCTTTGTCAATGGTAAGGCTAACTTAGCAAACCCCATAATAAATCTCTGGTAATAACCTGTCAAACCTAAGAAGCTTCGGACTTCAGTCACACTCCTTGGCCGATCCCAATTCACCATCGCTTCCACTTTAGAAGGATCCACTGCCACGCCTCCTCCGGAGATGACATGACCGAGGAAACTTACTTCGGACAGCCAAAATTCACACTTACTGAACTTGGCATATAATTGCTTCTCTCGAAGAGTAGATAACACAATCCGCAAATGCTCCTCATGATCTTCGGGAGTACGAGAATACACCAGAATGTCGTCAATGAAGATTACTACAAACTGGTCCAGATATGGCTGAAAGATTCGATTCATGTAATCCATGAAAACTGTCGGGGCATTAGTCACACCAAACGGCATAACTAAAAACTCGTAGTGACCATACCGGGTCCTGAATGCAGTCTTAGGTACATCTGAGCTCTTCACTCGGATTTGATGGTACCCTGACCTAAGATCAATCTTCGAGAACACACTGGCTCCTTTCAACTGATCTAGGAGGTCGTCAATCCGTGGTAAAAGATATTTGTTCTTTATGGTAACTTTGTTCAGCTGACGCTAATCGATGCACAGGCGCATACTTCCGTCTTTCTTCTTTACCAAAAGAACAGGAGCTCCCCATGGAGAAACACTGGGTTGGATAAAATGCTTAGCAAGAAGCTCTTCCAATTGGCTCTTCAGTTCTCTGAGTTCAATAGGAGACATCCTATATGGAGTGATGGAAATTGGGGCTGTTCCAGGAACAAGATCAGTTGAGAACTCTGCTTCCCTTTCCGGAGGAAGAGAAGTGATATCCTCAGGAAATACATCAGGAAATTCGCACACCACCGGAATCTCCGACAATTCAACTCTCACAGAAGGTTCCTTGGAAAGAACTAAAAGAAAGGATCTTTCTTGAGAAAAGAGATAATTAACCGCGCTGATCGTACCTTCTATCAACTTGGTAATTGCATCTTCGGAAGAAGTCTCTTCTGCAGGAATGAATATGGCCTTCTCTTTGCAACCAATGTACACCGAGTTAAGAGACAACCAATCCATCCCTAGAATAACATCAAGCCTCTTGAGAGGTAAGCAAATTAGATCAATTGGGTAGTCACGACCATTAAAAGACACCGAACAATCTTTACAAATTAGTCGAGCTTCCACGGTATCATCCGTTGCCGAAGAAATAATCATGGGATCAGGTAACGGAATAACCTCCAAACCAAGTCGGTAAACACACTCGATGGAGACAAAAGAATGAGTGGCTCCACAATCAACTAAATCACATAAAGGTTGATTGTTAACATAACACGTACCCGCAATGAGATTGTGGTTTCCCTTGACCTTTCTCGAATCCAAGGTGTAAACACGACCTGCAGTCTTCTCAGGAATCCTCTTTTGTGGACAGTGCGGAGCTATGTGGCCCTGCTCGCCACATCTGAAACAAGTCACAGAAGCGTACTTGCACTCCCCGATATGCTTCCTACCACACTTGCGACAATGGGGAGGTTGAGCCGATTGATCACCATAAACCTGCTTCTTCTTTGATGGAGGATTACGGGGCCTCAAGTGTTGAGTAGATCTTCCTTGCTCCCTAAAATTAGCCCTGTTCTGGTTCCTCTCTTCTTGAACCCTCTTCAAGCTGTTTTCAGCAACATAACATTGCCTTAAACATTCAGCATAAGTAGTGAACTCTCTTTGGGAAACACTATGAGCAATGTCGGCCCTCAAACCCATCATAAACTGATCAATCTTCCATAGTTCATCTGGAGCAAAAACAGCTTGTCAGGAGTAATCAGCCAAGTCTTCGAACTTCTCTGCATATTTCGAAACAGACATGTCACCTTGCTTGAAGTTCTAGAATTCTCGCTCCTTCTGAGTCCTCACACTATTAGGGAAATACTTCTCCAAGAATGCCACTTTGAAGTGTTGCCAATCCTTAGGAATCTCTTGTGTGGTGAAATAAGTGGATGCAGTGTTCCACCACCTAAGAGCTGGTCCCTTCATCTTTTGAGCAGCAAAGATCACCTTTTCTTCTTCAGTACACTAAATAGCCTGAAACACCCTTTCCATACCGGCTAACCAATCATGAGCAAAAAGTGAATCAAGTCCGCCAACAAACTCTAGAGGATCCATCCTGAAGAAGGCACGAAAGTCTGGTCCAGCTGCAGCTTGAGGAACGGGAACTTAAGTAGGAAGTTGTTGTCCCTGCATGCCTTGCATCATTTGAGCCATCATCTGGTTCTGCTGCATCATCTGTTGCATCATCTGTTGCCAAGGCACGCCTGCACCTCCGGCTTCTTGCTCGGGTTCCACATTCCTAGTTCTGGGCCTTCCGGGACATCTGCGTTGCTCAGCCATCTCCCAGTCTGTCTTACGCATGGAATCAAGTTGATCAGACTCAATGCCATAAATAAGACATAAGGAATCATACTGATTATACACATATGAGGCAGAATTGTACTGCATTATGATGCGTCTTAGCAAAGTCGAGGATCGACCTGCCCTGATACCAACTGTAACACCCCACACATATATGTCTAGAATAATATGCATAAAGTATTAAATATGATTCATAAGACAACAATTACATAATGTTTGCAGCGGAAATAGAGGTACACGAATACATAAGCCAAATGTATCATGGCCAAAATATAAGTACATCATATCAGTACATATCCAAAATACAAGAACTAGTAAGCACAATAAGGAACTAAAAGAAACATCCAAGCATCGCCAAAAGATCTAATCCATCTTTCCCTTACCGCGATCTTGCCTCGAGCCACCTGAAAAGAAATAATTGGAATGGGATGAGATTAGTAAATCTCAGTGAGTCCGCCTATCCTATTAGTCCGCTCGGATCTATAGGGATCATACAAAAATGAGCGAATCCACCATGGATTCGGGGTTATTCTCACTTCCGGTACAAATACGGAGTAAACGAAGTGGCTCGTCCACCATTGGACTTGCCTCAAACAAATACACACTGTATAGCAAACAAGTATGCAAACCCGCATCCACACACGGGGAATACAGAAGTGTAAATAAACCTCGGCTAGATTATGGAATAAATGCATCCTCAATGAGTAACCTCCTGCCTATTGTCAAGGGACTTGTACAAGCACACTGCAAGATGGTTAAATGGGTTCGCGAAAGCCTAAATGACCGCGAGATGACCTTAGCCTAATTGGCGTCATTGTCCCGTTAACCTTCTTCACGCTAGTGAGTTACGCCGAGTACAAACCGCCACCTTGACGCCTGAGCCCATCGGGCGAAAGCCTAGTATTTGTCTACATGACTTCACTAGATATGAGTTACCTCATTATGCATTAGCCTACATGGCCGCATAACCCCACCATACCGAGCACGCAAGTGTGTTAACGCCAAGTGAGTAAGAACCCCGTACGGCACTCACGAGCACACTGCAATGGTAGCTCAGATGCACACCTTATCGAACAATACACATGAACGGGTTATTCCATTGGACTACACGGTCCGGGAAGACTCATAGACCACATAGTCGGAGTGACATCCCAATCTAGCCTCCCGGCCACTTCGATTCAAGCATACAGAAATATGACGTAATGTCAAGGTCACAAACAATACAATCAATCCAATCGTTTAACCAAAACGACAGCGTTCTCATATGTCCAAGTATAGTACACAATGACATAACACATCATTCAAAAATAATGAAGAAAATTCAATATAACAACATAATATCCACATGTTACCGGTGTCGCTCTTGATTGTAGGTGCGTCAGATATATCGAAAAATATTATTTAAACACCAAGGCTAATTTTCCTAGATAGTATACTTAATTAGCTTTCTAACGATATATGGTACGCGTCAAACGGGTACACGAAACGGGAGATATGAATTTCCCAGGCTGCTGAATTTTTTCCTTTCCCACTCAGTGTAACCGGTTACACCAGAACCCGTAACCGGTTACGGACACGCAAAATGCCCAGATTTCCTAATTTTCAACAGCGTAACCGGTTACACTGTACTAGAATCTTTTTTCTGCATTTTAAAGAGTCTATAACAGTCCCAAATGCTCTATAATGGATCCCCTGCACTCCCAATACAGTTCTAACGAAATTGTATCATATAAACGCATTTAGAAACATCAGTATGCAAGGGTTATAGCAGAACTAACATGATTAGCATTATTGATTCATACTTCACTCACAATCCCTAAACCCCAATTGAATCCCCACATGCAAAAACCCCATGGTTACTAACTAGGGACTCACCTTAGAGATGACAAAGATGATGATAGAGCTGAAAGCAAGATGGAGATGATGACAGAAACAAGATTTGGGACAGAATCTGCTGCATGCAAGTAGGGCTTGGACCAAGTTGGAACTCTTCTCTTCTCTTCCTCTTCTTTCCACGCTTCCTTTCTTCTTTCTCTCCCTCAAAAATTCTGTTTTTGACCAAAGAAGAGTGAGTGAACCAAACAAGCCCCAATTCTATTTAAGAGTGAAAGTACCATTATACCCCTCTTATTGCCACTAATAGGTTTTGCTAGCACAATAGACCAATTAGTAGAAATATATATCATATTTATTCATCTTGTTTTATAAATATTGAATAAATATGAAATCGGGTATTACATTCTCCCCTCCTTAAATAGAATTCGTCCTCGAATTCAAAAACTTACCAAAACAAGTGAGGATAGGATTCCCGCATCTCTGACTCAAGCTCCCACGTAGCTTCCTCAGGACGCGTCTCATCCCACATCACTTTCATGATAGGTATCTCCTTACTCCGTAGAGACTTGCTTGCACGCTCTAAGATACGGCAAGGTTGAGGATCATAGGAAAGATCTGGTTCTACTTCAACAGAATCCGGAAGAATAGGATGGAAAGTATTGGGCACGAACTTCCGGAGCTGAGACACGTGGAATACGTCATGCAGCCCGGATAGCGAAGGTGGTAATGCCAGCTGATAAGCCACTTCGCCTACCCGGCTCATAATCTGATATGGTCCCACATACCTCGGACTGAGCTTTCGCGTTTTGAACGGCCTTCCCAACCTTAATCTTGGAGTGACCTTCAAATACACATGATCACCAACTTCAAATTCTAAAGGTCTCCTCCGCTTGTCCGCATAGTTCTTCTGTCGGTCTTGGGCTTTCTTAAGATTATCTTGGATCATTTTGACTTTCTCGGTGGTTTCTTGTATAATCTCCGGTCCAAGAATACTTTTCTCCCCCACTTCGGCCCAACATAGTGGTGATCGACATTTTCTTCCGTATAGAGCCTCATAGGGATCCATACCCAAACTAGCATGGTAACTGTTATTATATGCGAACTCTACCAACGGTAAATGATCCTTCCAACTCCAACCTTCTTCTAGAATGCAAGCTCTTAACATATCTTCTATCGTCTGGATTGTCCTCTATGTCTGCCCATCGGACTGAGGATGGTTGGATGTACTCATATCCAGTCTAGTCCCCAATTCCTTATGAAACATCTTCCAAAATCTCAAAGTGAACTTTGGATCATGATCGGACACTATACTAGATGGCACTCCATGCAACCGTACAATCTCTGCTATGAAAAGCCTTGCGAGATGAATCACCTTGTGAGTGGTCTTTACAGGTAAAAAGTGAGCAGACTTAGTCAACCTGTCCACTATTACCCATATAGAATCATGTCCGCCTCGAGTACGAGGTAATCCCACGATGAAATCCATGGAGATAGAATCCCATTTCCATGTTGGTATCTCTAGTGGTTGTAACATTCCTCCTGGCCTCTGATGCTCAATCTTAACTTGCTGACAAATGGCACATCGCGATACATACTCTGCAATCTCCTTCTTCATTCCTGGCCACCAAAAGTCTTTCCTCAAGTCTTGATACATTTTGGTCGATCCAGGATGAATAGAAAATCTACTCTTGTGTGCTTCATCCAGAATCAAACGCTTCAACTCAGAATCGTTCGGTATACACATTCGTTGCTTAAACAAGATTACTCCATCAGGTGCCCTCACAAAATCAGGCATGCCTCCGCCCGCTTGCAATTGCTCACCATACCCCTGTGATATCCGAATTCTTTCTCGTAGCTCATTCTGGATGCTCAAGTTACTAATCAACACACCATTGGGCGTCCATTCAAACTGAAGGTTAAGATTTCGAAACTTCTCCAACAATCCATGCTCTAACATCATCAATTCAGCAACTCGAAATTCTTTCCTACTTAAGGCATCTGCCACTTTGTTGGCTTTTCCTATATGATATTTCAATTCAAAGTCAAAATCTTTAAGGTACTCCATCCATCTCCTTTGTCGCATATTCAACTCCTTCTGGTTGAAAAGATATCTCAAGCTTTTATGATCACTGAACATCTCAAAGTGAACGCCATATAGATAATGTCGCCACACCTTGAGTGCAAAAACTATTGCAGCAAGCTCAAGATCGTGGGTCGGGTAATTCTCTTCATGAGATCTCAACTGGCGAGACGCATAAGCTACCACCTGGCCATCTTGCATCAATACTCTGCCTAAACCTTTCTTAGAAGCGTCGCAGAACACTTCATAGGATCGGTTTGGATCCGGAATCACTAACACGGGTGCAGTAGTCAACTTCTTCTTAAGCTTCTGAAAACTCTGCTCACACTCGGAATTCCATTCAAAAGCAACCTCCTTCCGCGTGAGCTTTGTCAATGGTAAGGCTAACTTAGCAAACCCCATAATAAATCTTTGGTAATAACCTGTCAAACCTAAGAAACTTCTGACTTCAGTCACACTCCTTGGCCGATCCCAATTCACCACTGCTTCCACTTTAGAAGGATCCACTGCCACGCCTCCTCCGGAGATGACATGACCGAGGAAACTTACTTCGGACAGCCAAAATTCACACTTACTGAACTTGGCATATAATTTCTTCTCTCGAAGATTAGATAACACAATCCGCAAATGCTCCTCATGATCTTCGGGAGTACGAGAATACACCAGAATGTCATCAATGAAGATTACTACAAACTGGTCCAGATATGGTTGAAAGATTCGATTCATGTAATCCATGAAAACTGTCGGGGCATTAGTCACACCAAACGGCATAACTAAAAACTCGTAGTGACCATACCGGGTCCTGAATGCAGTCTTAGGTACATCTGAGCTCTTCACTCGGATTTGATGGTACCCTGACCTAAGATCAATCTTCGAGAACACACTGGCTCCTTTCAACTGATCTAGGAGGTCATCAATCCGTGGTAAAGGATATTTGTTCTTTATGGTAACTTTGTTAAGCTGACGGTAATCGATGCACAGGCGCATACTTCCGTCTTTCTTCTTTACCAAAAGAACAGGAGCTCCCCATGGAGAAACACTCGGTTGGATAAAATGCTTAGCAGGAAGCTCTTCCAATTGGCTCTTCAGTTCTCTGAGTTCAATAGGAGACATCCTATATGGAGTGATGGAAACTAGGGCTGTTCCAGGAACAAGATCAATTGAGAATTCTGCTTCCCTATCCGGAGGAAGAGAAGTGATATCCTCAGGAAATACATCAAGAAATTCGCACACCACCGGAATCTCCGACAATTCAACTCTCACAGAAGGTTCCTTGGAAAGAACTAAAAGAAAGGATCTTTCTTGAGAAAAGAGATAATTAACCGCGCTGATCGTACCTTCTATCAACTTGGTAATTGCATCTTCAGAAGAAGTCTCTTATGCAGGAATGAATATGGCCTTCTCTTTGCAACCGATGTACACCGAGTTAAGAGACAACCAATCCATCCCTAGAATAACATCAAGCCTCTTGAGGGGTAAGCAAATTAGATCAATTGGGTAGTCACGACCATTAAAAGACACCGAACAATCTTTACAAATTAGTCGAGCTTCCACGGTATCATCCGTTGCCGAAGAAATAATCATGGGATCAGGTAACGGAATAACCTCCAAACCAAGTCGGTAAACACACTCGGTGGAGACAAAAGAATGAGTGGCTCCACAATCAACTAAAACACATAAAGGTTGATTGTTAACATAACACGTACCCGCAATGAGATTGTGGTTTCCCTTGGCCTTTCTCGAATCCAAGGTGTAAACATGACCTGCAGTCTTCTCAGGAATCCTCTTTTGTGGACATTGCGGAGCTATGTGGCCCTGCTCGCCACATCTGAAACAAGTCACAGAAGCGTACTTGCACTCCCCGGTATGCTTCCTACCACACTTGCGACAATGGGGCGGTTGAGCCGATTGATCACCATAAACCTGCTTCTTCTTTGATGGAGGATTACGGGGCCTCAAGTGTTGAGTATATCTTCCTTGCTCCCTAAAATTAACCCTGTTCTGGTTCCTCTCTTCTTGAACCCTCTTCAAGCTGTTTTCAGCAACATAACATTGCCTTAAACATTCAGCATAAGTAGTGAACTCTCTTTGGGAAACACTATGAGCAATGTCGGCCCTCAAACCCATCATAAACTGATCAATCTTCCATAGTTCATCTGGAGCATAAACAGCTTGTCGGGAGTAATCAGCCAAGTCTTCAAACTTCTCTGCATATTCCGAAACAGACATGTCACCTTGCTTGAAGTTCTGGAATTCTCGCTCCTTCTAAGTCCTCACACTATTAGGGAAATACTTCTCCAAGAATGCCACTTTGAAGTGTTCACATCCTTAGGAATCTCTTGTGTGGTGAAATAAGTGGATGCAGTGTTCCACCACCTAAGAGCTGGTCCCTTCATCTTCTGAGCAGCAAAGATCACCTTTTTTTCTTCAGTACACTAAATAGCCTGAAACACCCTTTCCATACCGGCTAACCAATCATGAGCCAAAAGTGAATCAAGTCCGCCAACAAACTCTAGAGGATCCATCCTGAAGAAGGCACGAAAGTCTGGTCCAGCTGCAGCTTGAGGAACGGGAACTTGAGTAGGAAGTTGTTGTCCCTGCATGCCTTGCATCATTTGAGCCATCATCTGGTTCTGCTGCATCATCTGTTGCCAAGGCACGTCTGCACCTCCGGCTTCTTGCCCGGGTTCCACATTCCTAGTTCTGGGCCTTCTGGGACCTCTGCGTTGCTCATCCATCTCCCTGTCTGTCCTACGCATGGAATCAAGTTGATCAGACTCAATGCCATAAATAAGATATAAGGAATCATACTGATTATACACATATGAGGCAGAATTGTACTGCATTATGATGCGTCTTAGCAAAGTCGAGGATCGACCTGCTCTGATACCAACTGTAACACCCCACACATATATGTCTAGAATAATATGCATAAAGTATTAAATATGGTTCATAAGACAACAATTACATAATGTTTGCAGCGGAAATAGAGGTACACGAATACATAAGCCGAATGTATCATGGCCAAAATATAAGTACATCATATCAGTACATATCCAAAATACAAGAACTAGTAAGCACGATAAGGAACTAAAAGAAACATCCAAGCATCGCCAGAAGATCTAATCCATCTTTCCCTTACCGCGATCTTGCCTCGAGTCACCTGAAAAGAAATAATTGGAATGGGATGAGATTAGTAAATCTCAGTGAGTCCGCCTATCCTATTAGTCCGCTCGGATCTATAGGGATCATACAAAAATGAGCGAATCCACCATGGATTCGGGGTTATTCTCACTTCCGGTACAAATACGGAGTAAACAAAGTGGCTCGTCCACCATTGGACTTGCCTCAAACAAATACACACTGTATAGCAAACAAGTATGCAAACCCGCATCCACACACGGGGAATCCAGAAGTGTAAATAAACCTCGGCTAGATTATGGAATAAATGCATCCTCGATGAGTAACCTCCTGCCTATTGTCAAGGGACTTGTACAAGCACACTGCAAGATGGTTAAATGGGTTCACGAAAGCCTAAATGGCCGCGAGATGACCTTAGCCTAATTGGCGTCATTGTCCCGTTAACCTTCTTCACGCTAGTGAGTTACGCCGAGTACAAACCGCCACCTTGACGCCTGAGCCCATCGGGCGAAAGCCTAGTATTAGTCTACATGACTTCACTAGAGATGAGTTACCTCATTATGCATTAGCCTACATGGCCGCATAACCCCACCATACCGAGCACGCAAGTGTGTTAACGCCAAGTGAGTAAGAACCCCGTACGGCACTCACGAGCACACTGCAATGGTAGCTCAGATGCACACCTTATCGAACAATACACATGAACGGGTTATTCCATTGGACTACACGGTCCGGGAAGACTCATAGACCACATAGTCGGAGTGACATCCCAATCTAGCCTTCCGGCCACTTCGATTCAAGCATACAGAAATAAGACGTAATGTCAAGGTCACAAACAATACAATCAATCCAATCGTTTAACCAAAACGACGGCATTCTCATATCTCCAAGTATAGTACACAATGACATAACACAGCATTCAAAAATAATGAAGAAAATTCAATATAACAACATAATATCCACATGTTACCGGTGTCGCTCTTGACTGTAGGTGCGTCAGATATATCAAAAAATAATATTTAAACACCAAGGCTAATTTTCCTAGATAGTATACTTAATTAGCTTTCTAACGATATATGGTACGCGTCAAACGGGTACACGAAACGGGAGATATGAATTTCCCAAGCTGCTGAATTTTTTCCTTTCCCACTCAGTGTAACCGGTTACACCAGAACCCGTATACGGTTACGGACACGCAAAATGCCCAGATTTCCCAATTTTCAACAGCGTAACCGGTTACACCAAAACCCGTAACCGGTTACACTGTACCAGAATCTTTTTTCTGCATTTTAAAGAGTCTATAACAGTCCCAAATGCTCTATAATGGATCTCATGCACTCCCAATACAGTTCTAACGAAATTGTATCATACAAACACATTTAGAAACATCAGTATGCAAGGGTTATAGTAGAACTAACATGATTAGCATTATTGATTCATACTTCACTCACAATCCCTAAACCCCAATTGAATCCCCACATGCAAAAACTCCATGGTTACTAACTAGGGACTCACCTTAGAGATGAAGAAGATGATGATAGAGCTGAAAGCAAGATGGAGATGATGACAGAAACAAGATTTAGGACAGAATCTGCTGCATGCAAGTAGGGCTTGGACCAAGGTGGAACTCTTCTCTTCTCTTCCTCTTCTTTCCACGCTTCCTTTCTTCTTTCGCTCCCTCAAAAATTATGTTTTTGACCAAAGAAGAGTGAGTGAACCAAACAAGCCCCAATTCTATTTAAGAGTGAAAGTACCATTATACCCCTCTTATTGCCACTAATAGGTTTTGCTAGCACAATAGACCAATTAGTAGAAATATATATCATATTTATTCATCTTCTTTTATAAAGATTGAATAAATATGATATCGGTGAAAGATATATTTAATGTTCATCTTTTATATAAATTTTATACTAATATCATCCAATTATATATATATATATATATATATATATATATATATATATATATATATATATATATATATATATATATATATATATATATATATATATATATATATATATATATATATATATATATAGAAAGTATTGAATAGTTCAAATAATTTTATTTTTATTTATGTGTATTAAACTGTAGTGAAATATATTTACTTTATTTTTGGGTTTATAATAATGTTAAATATTTTGGCATAGTTAAAAAATTAATATTCTCGGAAACTCAAATCATGAGTTCCTTAGCGACATACTTGTGCGTGATTATATATATATAATGTCAAATCGTGAATTCCCGGGACACACATCAAATATTTATATTTGCATAGTATAGTCAAATATATTTATTACTTCATTTTTATATAATAGTTAGATATTTTTATTTTTAAATATTCTTCTTTCTTAATGAAGTGATGTTCAATTGTAAGAATATAATATGTTATTATAAAAGATAATAGTCAACTCTTGCACATAAGAGTTTATAATGAAATAAACTTAGATATTTTATTTTTAAATTATTAATACGATTTATTAAATAGTCATCTTTTATATAAATTTTATACTAATTATATAAAATTATAACTTTTATGTGTCATTCATCAGTGAAAGACATATTTAATGTTCAAAATGATAACATATTTATAATATCATCCAAATATATATATATATATATATATATATATATATATATATATATATATATATATATATATATATATATATATATATATATATATATATATATATATATATATATATATATATATATATATATATATATATATATATATATATATATATATAAAGTATTGAATAGTTCAAATAATTTTATTTTTATTTACGTGTATTAAACTGTATTGAAATATATTTACTTTATTTTTGGATTTATAATAATGTTAAATATTTTGGCATAGTTAAAAAAATTAATATTCTCAGAAACTCAAATCATGAGTTCCTTGGCGACATACTCGTGCGTGATTATATATATATATATATATATATATATATATATATATATATATATATATATATATATATATATATATATATATATATAAAATAGTTTTATTTAGTATACAGATAAGTTAAGCTTAATTAAAAATTTATTGTTTGAGGTGGCAAATAATATATATAAACACAATTCTAAACATCACTTAGATAAAACAAACATATCAAAATCCTCTAAACAACACAATTCTAGAAAACTTTGTAAAAAACAAGAAATATTATAATGTCAAATCGTGATTTCCCGGGACACACATCAAATATTTATATTTGCATAGTGTAGTCAAATATATTTCTTATTTTATTTTTATTTAATAGTTAAATATTTTTATTTTTAAATATTTCTTCTTTCTTAATGAACTGATGTTCAATTGTAAGAATATAATATGTTATTATAAAAGATAATAGTCAACTCTTGCACATAAGAGTTTATAATGAAATAAATTAAGATATTTTATTTTTAATTTATTAATATAATTTTTTAAATAGTCATCTTTTATATAAATTTTATACTAATTATATAAAAGTATAACTTTTGTGTGTCATACATCAATGAAAGATATAGTTAATGTTCAAAATGATAACATATTTATAATATTATCCAATATATATATATATATATATATATATATATATATATATATATATATATATATATATATATATATATATATATATATATATATATATATATATATATATATATATATATATATATATATATATATATATATATATAATTTCATTTAATACTTAAAAATATAATATTCTGTAGTCAGTTATATTTATTATTTTCTATTAATACAATAACTAAATATTTTTATATTTTATTTTATATATTTTTATTCTTCCAATGAGGTTATAGTTAAATGGAAAAATTAAATATTTTATTTAAAGAGACAATATTCAAATTTCACACAAAATGGTTGTATTGTTGCAATCCCTGCATATATGTTATTTTAAATTTGTTAATTTTATTTTTTTACTTCATACAAATATGTTGAATACTATACAGATTGTAACATTATAGTCATGTGTCGTTCATCAATGAAAGATAAAAAGAAATTAATATTGTTCGATTATATATATATATATATATATATATATATATATATATATATATATATATATATATATATATATATATATATATATTATTGAATTTTTAAATATATAAATGTTTATATAAATATATATATATATATATATATATATATATATATATATATATATATATATATATATATATATATATATATATATATATATATATATATATATATATATATATATATATAAATATATATATATATATATATATATATATATATATATATATATATATATATATATATATATATATATATATATATATATATATATATATTATATAGTGCAATCAAATAAATTATAATTTTCTATTTATATAATAGATAACATTTCTAATTTTTAAATTTAATTTTCTTTTTCTCATGAGGTGATAATCAAAGGTAAGAATTTAATATGATTTTTTCAAAGACTATAGAAAAATCTATCACAAAAGAGTTGTATTATTTTAATCACAACAAATGTTTCTTTTTAATTTGTTAATTTAATTTTTTAATAGTTATAATTCTATTAAATTTTATACATATTATAACATTTTCCAAGTTATATTTCATTCATCAATTATAAATTTTTTAATATTATTTCATTATATATTTATAAATATTTATATGTTAAGCATAATTTAAAGTTTAAGCTTAATCTCACTAAGATATTACAACAGCAATAAGTGAGGTTGAAGATGAAGTTATGAGAGCTTTTGAATTGAACAGCGTTTCAGCGTTTTTGGATCGAGTGTTATGTTCAAAGTTCATAACCTTGCTTCTCATCAGAACTTCATATTTATAGGCGTTTGAGAAGATGACCGTTGGGAGCATTTAATGCTTTGTGTATTCCGTACAGCATTGCATTTAATGTTTCACTATATTGTCAACTACTTTGAGCCTTGCTTTCGCTGTGTCTACTGACGTTGCCTTTAATAGCTTCTAACGTTCCTTTTGTCAGTCAGCGTAGCCTGCCATCTTTTACTTGATTCTGATTTGATCTTTGGTAGATACAACGTTTGAATCTTCAGAGTCAATACAGCTTGGTGCAGAGCATCTTCTTGTCTTCTAACCTTGAAGTGCTTCTGAGCGTGATACCATGAGAACTTCAGTGCTTCTGCTTCTGATCTCAAGTTCTTCTGATGCTTCCATAGACCATGTTCTGATTCTGCTTGACCATCTTCTGATGTCTTGCCAGACCATGTTCTGATGTTACATGCTGAACCTTCTGAGTCAGTGCTTCTTGCGCTGATTTTGTGCATACTCTTTATATAATTCCTGAAATGGAAATTGCATAGTATTAGAGTACCACATTATCTCATACAAAATTCATATACATTGTTATCATCAAAACTAAGAATATTGATCAGAACAAATCTTGTTCTAACAATCTCCCCCTTTTTGATGATGACAAAAACATATATAAATGATATGAATTTGCAATCAGAATATCAGACGGCTAAAGACAATTACACAGCTATAGCATAAGCATATAAACATAGTGTGTGAATATGTCTCCCCCTGAGATTAACAATCTCCCCCTGAGATAAATAATCTCCCCCTGAAATAAATACTAGAAGAAATTTACAAATAAAGGACTTCCCTGAGTATTTTCCATTTCAGTTGAGACGATCACATATGCTTAGATCTTCAGAATATTCATAGCTTCTGATTCTTGCTTCCATAGGACAGCTTCAGAGCTTGAATTTCTTCTTGAATCATTACATGCTAGATTGTATCAGAACATTGTTGAATGTACCAGAGCATCATCAGAGCATCTCTACATCCTGAAATGTTACAGAACAAACTACACGACAAAAGTTAGAGCATGAATGAATCAGAACATAAAATATGTATCAGAACATATAATATGTATCAGAGCAAAAACAATAATGTTTCAGAGCATATTTAGAACTAAAACATGCATCAGAACATATAAGGAATAAGAATGAGTTAGAGCATATTCTATCATCAGAATATCATAACATTCTTCCTTCTTTCTTCTGATCTTGAAGCTTCACAGCACTCAGCTTGCTTCAATTTCCATGAGCTTGATTCCATACAGAATTGCTTTTCCCCATGTCTTTGCTTCTCATGTTGAGCTTTTAAGAAGATCTTCACTTCCTGCAAAACACTCAAAGACACAGAACTTGCAATTTCTTGTTAGAAATGTGGAGACTTTCTCCCAGCAACTGATAATATAAATCAGATCATTTATCACATTTTCTCCCCCTTTTTGTCATAACATCAAAAACACAAAAGATTCAGATGAAAAAACAAAACAATATGAGAGAAAAGAAGGATAATTTTCATTGATAGCAAAAAGAGAATTATCAGAAAGTACAAGGAAGATGCATAGAAGACAGATGCAAGAAAAAACGAGAAACTACTAAGACACAAAAGGACTAAGACGACCCTAGCTTAGACATAATCTTGGCCAGCATGTCATGAATCCCAGCATTGCTCTCAGTCTTCCTCTCCATGAAAGAGCGGAACTCAGCATTGGTGTCCTCTTGCTTGTTCATACGAGAAGCTAGCTCAGCTTGGTTCTTCTGAATAACCTCTAGAGTCTTCACCAGGAGAGAGGGTTCACCAGAAGAAGCTTCACAGCTTCTGTTCAGAGGGACAACATTCTGAACTGCAGCTTCCATTGTAAGATCATCATCTTGATTTTCCTCAACAGGAATAGACTCAACAAGATGATCTTCAGCATCAGCTTCTCCCATGTCAGCATCTTCTTCATACTCGGGAGCAGGAAGATCAGAATCTCCATTCTCAAGAGCTTGAAGAATGGCAGCAAGATTCCTTGGGGCAGAAGGACCTTCAACTTCTGGCGGGTCAACAACTTCTGGAATGACCAGATTGGGGTCTTCCTCAGAAGGATTTTCACTCAGAAAGTCAAACAAGGACTTGAAGTCTCCAGTCAGAACTGGATACTTAGGTCTCCATACCACAATATCATTGCAAGGATTGGCTTCCATTTCCGCAGAAATTTGCGCTTCTACAAGTTCATCAATGAATTTCTTCTCTTCAAAGTAATATCTCCCTCCAAGACGACTGAACCAGAAGTCTTCATAGTTCCTCAGAATTCCACAAGGTCGTGGAGCACGTTCTACACAAATTTCTTGAAGTTCTTCAAAATAAGCATCTGCTTTTCTTCGGAAGATCCTCCAGAATTTTCGCATAGCAACATCATTTAATCCAGCATTTTCAACTATTCTGAGAGTGTCAAAGACTCTTCTGATATTCCTCTTTACCATTTCATAGATTACACCAATAGGGTATGCTCGGTGGGAGTTTATTTTGGTAATGGGAGAATCTGGGTTTGGGACAGAATACGGTTGAGGCTCTCTATCCAAACGGAAGGATGATTCTGCTTCATTCTCAGAATCTAACACTACCAGCTCAGCTTCAGGACGAGGCTTGGGTGTGTAATTGCAGTCACGGAGCAATTGCTCATGTGATGCAGAATCTGGAATATCTGATACAGAAGGATTATTTTGAGAGGTGGAAGGAATGGGTTCATAGTTTGCATGAGGTGGGGGTTGAGAAATGGATATATTTGTGTGAGGTGGAAAGAGAGTTTGAAGGGGTGGTATATCAAGGACAGGGTTTTCAAGGGCCTGGTCAGAAGCAAGGTTGGTTGTGGGTGGAGATGAAGGATGGGAACATTTGTGATGGGTGAATGAGGAGGAGTAAGAGTTTTGGTTACAGGAGAAGGATGTGTGAGAACATGGATATTTATGGGTGATTCTGATGGGGCTTTTTTTTTGGTTGATTTACTGGTTCAGGGGTTTGAGCAACATTTATTGGTGCAACTTCTGAATGTAAGGCAGGAACAGAATCAGGTTCAGAGAGATGTATACCTTTGGACACCTTCTGAATAGCTTCAAACACAGCCTCCAGTTTCCTCTGCTTCTTACTCTTCTGCTCTTCCACAATCTTTGCCTTCCCAAGAGAAATTTCTCTTCTTCTGGTAGATTCCAGTCTCTCCTTCTCATTATCAACAGCCTTCTGACCTTCAACTACTTGAGTTGTTGGTCCTTGAATAATTTCTTCTGGCTGATTCACAGCTTCTGCTTGCTGATTCACAGCTTCTTGAGCTTCTTCTTCTTCATCCGAATTATTAATGATTAATTTTCTTTTTCTTGTCTCCTTCTTTTCAACAGCCTTTTCACTTTCCACATTCTTATTTTTCATTTTTCACTTCTTCTTCTCAGCAGTCTCTTTTTCTCTATCTTTATTTTCAACTACAACTTCCTGCACTTCTTCAGCAACAACTTCTTCTTGAGCAGCTTCAACAACATCAGTAGCAGCAGCTACACTTTGGACTACCTTTTCCTGGTTAACAGAAGGATGATCAAATTTTCGCTTTGTCCTTCTTTCCTTCTTGACAACAGCATCAGGTGCAGCTTCTGAAACATCTTCTGAAGCAGCAGGCCTGGAAGTGGAAACTTTCTTGCGACCACCTTTAGCAGGAGCAACTTTTCCTTCTTCTTCCTTGAGTGAGTTTAGATATATAGTTCTGACTTCTGGCAGCTCACTTCTGAAGAAGGACTCAAAGTCAGCAAGAACACGATCTTTTCTATTTCTTGCTCCAGGAAGAGGTTGAGGGGTTTGTACGATAACATCAATAATACTCATCTTTCTCAAAGTGAGAGCATTCAAGCAACTTCCAGTATCAACAACAAGATCTTTGATGGTCCCTTGAGCTTCCAGGTCCTCAACAATCTTGGAATGAACCAGAAGATTTGTAATAATTCTTCCAAAAGGAATAATAGTACACTTCTTCTTTTTGAAAGCATTTCTGGAATCCCTCACAGCATTCCACATGTGGTTGAAGATTATGTAGATAACATCAACCTTCTTCTAAGTGGCAATGCAATACAGAATGTATTTCTGCTCATTGTTGACAAAATCTGTAGAATGGGTTGCTTTCCTGTGATAGAAACACCCCAGAAGAATCTTGGTCCAGATTTTGTAGAGATCCTTCATGCCCTTGACACGATGAGTTTTCTTCACATCTTTATAGAGAGTAGCCAATACTTCATCCCAATCAGCCCTTAGATCAATTTCATGAGCATCC
Organism: Vicia villosa; assembly: GCF_029867415.1. NCBI lineage: Eukaryota > Viridiplantae > Streptophyta > Magnoliopsida > Fabales > Fabaceae > Vicia > Vicia villosa. The sequence continues at coordinate 237,627,924 of NC_081180.1, read as the reverse complement.
TCAGGGTTTCTTAGATCAAACATCATTCTCAGGATGTTTTCAGTAACGACCACAAACTTCCCATGAACAAAGGACAGAATCAATTTAGGAGCTACAACAGCGTGCACCCAAAATTCTTTTACAAGATCTGGGTAAACCGGTCCACAGAACTCAGAGAATAATGAAGTCCATCCTTGAAATATGATATCTTCTTTAAGATGAAACTCATGTTCTTCAAGACTATCAAAGTCTACCATAAGTTCACAGATAACTTCCAACTCCTTTTTGGAAATAGAGCAGGATATAACTGGAATAATTTCCTGATCTTCTTCTTGAAGATGGAGAGGAGCAGATGAACCAGCATTGAGAGATGATGAGGCAGCCATTGAAACAGTACTGAGATTGCAAGAAATATTTCTGGGTTTGCGCTTAGGGTTAGAGAAAAGGGCAAAGAGGTTACAAAAGTGCATGCACAAGGAGAGAGAGAATGGGAGCGAAAAGGAAAAACGTTATGATTTGAAATATATTTATAGAGGCGGATTTGAAAAAGAATGCAATCAAATTATGAGAATGAACAGTTACAGAATCTAATGAAATCAACTGCATTAAATGATGAGTGACGTTAGGTGAGAGAACATGGTAATTGAAATGATTTACACAGTTACCTAAGGTGGCGTCCCATCAGATTCACTCACGCTTTTACCATCCGTGCAAACACGTGTTCACCATCAGAAACACTTGATGACAGCTGTGTTGTATTGCATTTGCTTCAGATGATGAATAGAGTTTTTCATCTTCTGATTCTGGTCACTGATTCTGACTACCATTCTTTAGAAATGATCTAGTTCTGATAGGATCATCTTTCTTTCCAAGGATCACATCTTCTAAGTGAGCTGAGGTGAGTCTAGAAGATCTTCTGACTGTTGGTTCTTCAGAAATACTGAGATTCTCTAAAGATGCAACAACTTGATCTTCTGATTCTTTGCTTCTGAGATTTTCAGCTTCTGAAACTTTGCTTCTTGGTTCTAGAGCTTCTGATATATCAATATCTATATCTGCAAAATTCTCAAACTGCTTTGGCTTTTCAAGACCAAGCTTATCATCAAATCTGATATTGATTGATTCTTCTACAACCAATGTTTCAGTATTGTATACCCTGTAGCCTTTAGAGCGTTCAGAATATCCAAGAAGGAAACATTTTTGTGCCTTAGAATCAAACTTACCAAGATGATCTTTAGTATTCAGAATAAAACAAACACATCCAAAAGGATGAAAATATGAAATGTTGGGCTTTCTGTTCTTCCACAATTCATAAGGAGTCTTAGTTAGAATAGGTCTTATAGAGATTCTATTCTGAATATAACATGTAGTGTTTATTGCTTCTGCCCAGAAGTGCTTAGCCATACTGGTTTCATTGATCATGGTTCTGGCCATTTCTTGTAGAGTCCTATTCTTTCGCTCTACAACTCCATTTTGCTATGGAGTTCTAGGGCAAGAGAAATCATGGACAATACCATTTTATTTGAAGAACTCCTCAAAGAATCTGTTCTCAAATTCACCACCATGATCACTTCTGACCTTTACGATTTTGCACTCCTTCTCAGATTGAATCTGAGTGCAGAATTCAAAGAACACTGAATGAGACTCATCCTTGTGTTTTAAGAACTTTACCCATGTCCAGCTGCTATAATCATCTACGATGACTAATCCATATTTCTTCCCTCTGACAGATGCTGTTTTGACTGGTCCAAACAGGTCAATGTGCAGAAGTTCTAACGGCCTTGAGGAAGAGACAACATTCTTAGATTTGAATGCAGGTCTGGAGAACTTGCCCTTCTGACATGCTTCACAAAGAGCATCTGATTTTTATTTCAGATCTGGGAGTCCTCTGACCAGATTTAGTTTGTTAATCTGAGAAATCTTTCTCAAACTAGCATGTCCTAATCTTCTGTGCCAGACCCATTGCTCTTCTAAAACAGACATAAGGCAAGTCACCTTCTGCTTCTCAAGATTTGAAAGATCAATCTTATAAATGTTGTTCTTTCTCTTGCCTGTAAATAGGATTGAGCCATCCTTCTGACTTACAGCCTTGCAAGACTTTTGATTGAAGATTATGTCATAACCATTGTCACTTAATTGACTTATGGACAATAAGTTATGCGCTAATCCTTCTACAAGAAGTACATTAGTTATGGAAGGAGAGTTACCAATACTTATGGTTCTAGAGCCAATAATCTTGCCCTTTTGATCTCCTCCAAACTTGACTTCTCCACCAGATTTAAGCACCAGGTCTTGGAACATAGACCTTCTTCCCGTCATGTGTCGCGAGCACCCAGAGTTCAGGTACCATGACATTTTGTGCTTTGCCTTCTTTGCTGCTAAGGATATCTGCAACAGAAATTATCTTCTCCTTAGGTACCCACAATTTCTTGGGTCCTTTCTTGTTAGTTTTCCTCAAGTTCTGATTGAACTTGGGTTTAGCATGATAAGTAACAGGAGGAACATCATGATATTCTTTAGGTTTGGCAGCATGATATTTTTTAGGTTGTGTCACATGCTTCTTGGTGTGTGAAGTGTTAAAACTTTTGGCATGTGAAGTGAGCCTAATATCATGTGAGTGGCCATATTTGAACTGATCATACAATGGCTTGTATGTGATTTTCAAATCATCAACAGGTTCAAATTTTTTTGAGGTTTCACCCTCATAGCCAACGCCAATCCTTTTGTTTCCAGAAACACCATATATCATAGAAGCAAGATGACTTCTGCCAATACTTCTAGATAGAAACTTCCTGAAGCTCGAGTCATATTCTTTCAAAATATGATTGAGACTAGGAATGGATTTTTCTGATTCAGAAGGAGATCCAATATCTTTGGATAATTTTAAAACTTTTTCCTTCAGTTCAGAATTTTCCACTTCCAGCTTCTTAGTTTCAAATTCAAATAGCTTTTTCAGCTTTTTGTATTTGATACTAAGATGAGCCTTGAGTTCCAGAAGTTCAGTTAAACTAGAAACTAACTCTTCTCTAGAAAGTTCAGAAAATACCTCTTCAGAATCTGATTCTGATGTAGATTCTGATCCATCATCCATTGTGGCCATCAGTGCAAGGTTTGCCTGCTCACCTTCAGAGTCTGATTCTGAATCATCCCATGTTGCCATAAGACCTTTCTTCTTATGAAACTTCTTCTTGGGATTCTCCTTCTAAAGTTTTGGACATTCATTCTTGAAGTGTCCAGGCTCATTGCACTCATAACAGATGACCTTCTTCTTGTCAGATCTTCTGCCTCCAGAAGATTCTCCTCTTTCAGGCTTCTTTGAACTTCTGAAGCTCTTTAACTTCCTTTGCTTGCTCTTCTAGAGATGGTTTACCCTTTTGGAGATCATGGATAGTTCATCTTCTTCTTCTGATTCTGATTCTTCAGAATCTACTTCTTCAGCCTGAAAAGCGTTAGTGCATTTTTTGTAATTAGATTTTAACGCAATAGACTTACCTTTCTTCTGAGGTTCATTAGCATCCAGCTCAATTTCATGACTCCTCAGAGCACTGATCAATTCCTCAAGAGAGACTTCATTCAGATTCTTGGCGATTTTGAAAGCAGTCACCATAGGACCCCATCTTCTTGGCAAGCTTCTGATGATCTTCTTGACATGATCAGCCCTTGTGTATCCCTTGTCAAGAACTCTCAATCCAACAGTTAGCGTTTGAAATCTTGAGAACATCTTCTCAATGTTTTCATCATCCTCCATCTTGAAGGCTTCATATTTCTGGATCAAACAAGAGCTTTAGTCTCCTTGACTTGGGCATTTCCTTCATGGGTCATTTTCAATGACTCATATATGTCATAGGCAGTTTCCCTGTTAGATATCTTCTCATATTCAACATGAGAGATAGCATTCAGCAAAACAGTCCTACACTTATGATGATTTTTGAATTGCTTCTTTTGATCATCATTCATTTCTTGTCTTGTAAGCCTTACGCTAGTAGCTTTCACTGGATGTTTGTAACCATCCATCAGCAGATCCCATAAGTCACCATCTAGACCAAGGAAGTAACTTTCAAGTTTATCTTTCCAGTATTCAAAGTTTTCACCATCAAATACTGGTGGTCTAGTATAACCATTGTTACCATTTCCATTGTATTGCTCAGCAGAGCCAGATGTAGATGTATTTGTTGGATTTTCACCAGACATCTTGACTTAAGCGTTTTTCTCTTCCTGAATCTTTTCTAAACACGGTTAAGTGCTTGCACCTTAGAACCGGCGCTCTGATGCCAATTGAAGGATAGAAAAACACTTAGAAAGGGGGGGGGGGTTTGAATAAGTGTAGCTTTAAAACTTGTAAGATAAAAACTATTTGCACAATGATTTTTATCCTGGTTCGTTGTTAACTAAACTACTCCAGTCCACCCCCTTGGAGTGATTTACCTCACCTGAGGATTTAATCCACTAATCACACAAGATTACAATGGTTTTCCACTTAGACAACTTCTAAGTCTTCTAGAGTATACTGATCACAACCTGATCACTCTAGGAACAATCTGCTTAGATACCCTCTAAGACTTTCTAGAGTATTCTGATCAACAACCTGATCACTCTAGTTCTTACAACTTAATGTAAACAAAATTCTAAGAGTTACAATGCTTCTTATAAAGCTATAATCACAACTGTGATATTTCTCTTAAAGTTTAAGCTTAATCTCACTAAGATATTACAACAGCAATAAGTGAGGTTGAAGATGAAGTTATGAGAGCTTTTGAATTGAACAGCGTTTCAGCGTTTTTGTTTCGAGTGTTATGTTCAAAGTTCGTAACCTTGCTTCTCATCAGAACTTCATATTTATAGGCGTTTGAGAAGATGACCGTTGGGAGCATTTAATGCTTTGCGTATTCCGTACAGCATTGTATTTAATGTTTCACTCTTTTGTCAACTACCTCGAGCCTTGCTTTCGCTGTGTCTACTGGCGTTGCCTTTAATAGCTTCTAACGTTCCTTTTGTCAGTCAGCGTAGCCTGCCATCTTGTACTTGATTCTGATTTGATCTTTTGTAGATACAACGTTTGAATCTTCAGAGTCAATACAACTTGGTGCATAGCATCTTCTTGTCTTCTGACCTTGAAGTGCTTCTGAGCGTGATACCATGAGAAATTCAGTGCTTCTGCTTCTGATCTCAAGTTCTTCTGATGCTTCCATAGACCATGTTCTAATTCTGCTTGACCATCTTCTGATGTCATGCCAGACCATGTTCTGATGTTGCATGCTGAACCTTCTGAGTCAGTGCTTCTTGCGCTGATTTTGTGCATACTCTTTATATAATTCCTGAAATGGAAATTGCATAGTATTAGAGTACCACATTATCTCATACTAAATTCATATACATTGTTATCATCAAAACTAAGAATATTGATCAGAACAAATCTTGTTCTAACATTATCTTTCTTTACTTTTTTCTCATGCATGTCAAGGCATTTAAGATGTTGCTCATGTTCTTCAATTTTACCAAAGAGAGTGGTGATGTCTAAGGTATTTAGATCATTTGCTTCCTTTATGGATGTAACCTTGGGTTGCCATTCCCTATTTAAACATCTTAAAACTTTGTTAGTAGCATTTGCATTGGAAACAGGTCTATCAAGAGAATTTAAACGATTTACAAGATGTACGAATCTCTTTTGCATATGTTCAATGGATTCACCATCTTCCATATGAAAGAGTTCGAACTCTTGAGTTAACATATTGATTCTAGCTAGTTTGACATCATCCGTGCCCTCATGTGCAACTTGAAATGTGTCCCACATAGCTTTAGCGGATTTACAATGGGAAACACGATAGTATTCATCAACTCCTAGAGCTGAGATTAGAATATTTCTCGCTTTCCAATCGTATCCATATTTCTTTTCATCTTCAGCATCCCAAGTATTTTCTGGTTTAGGAAGGACATCACCGGCTGCATTTGTCATGGTAATTTTAAAGGGACCATTAGCAATTGCTGTCCAAATGTTCCTATCAATGGCATTGATATGAACGCACATACAATCCTTCCAATAGCCATAGTTTTCACCGTTGAAAACTGGAGCTCTATTGTGAGCCCCTTTAGGTCCGGAAGCCATTTTTCCAATAAGTGTTTCACGTAGCACAGAATAAACCAGAGCTCTTGATGCCACTTGTTAGACGCTAGGCTTAAGGATCTACAGGGGGTGAATAGATGCCTCAGAATTTTTCGGATTTTTTGTTGAACTTAGGCAAAAGCGTTTCGGGATTGACTCGCGTCTATTCCGAACCACTATTGAAAGAATCAGATATGTGATTAAACCACAAAATTGTTATGAATTAAAGATGAAAACAGTTTAGAGAATCAATCAGTTAAGCTATTGTAAATCGTTTAACTATTTGCTTGATTGACTTTGTTTGCAATGACTTGATAATAGTTGAAGCAATGTATCAAACACTTGGTGATAATGTCCAAATTGATTATGGTTCAAAGTGTGGTGACTTGTGGTGTTTATGCAGAATCTTATAACACATGTTTAACACTTGAAACCTTGATCAATTTGCAATTATAACCAGAAATAAGCGAAACGTAAACGAAAAGATAAATGCAATAAGAACACGATATTTGTTCAGGCAGTTCGTCGATCGTCCTCGCTACGACTACATCTGCCCCCAATTCCAAACGGGAATTGGGATGTCTTTCATTATGATTGAAAACAGTGTGTACAAAGAAGATAACAAAGCAATAACGATAAACCGATTATGTTGATTCTTTGTATCTTCTTCCCCTTGATCTTGAGTCAGATCAAGTATCCTCCAAGTGCTTATCGTTGATTCCCTTTATGCAGTGTTGTGAATTGCTCGAACCTTTGTTCTTCAATCTTCACACTCAGCTGAATCCTTGATGAAGCCTCTTGATAAAACCCCCCAAAATACACCAATCTTGGAGGACAAAATCCGCAGATTTTATTCACCAAAAACCCCACAAATCTTCACCCACTGGGAACCTTCAATTCCTTTCCGTGGATGTTATCGATCTTGATCGCAAACCCTCAACGCAAGAATGATTGTGTGTAATTATGTTGGAGTTGAGAAGAAGAACGAAGATAAGAATCCTTTGTGTATCTTTCAGTTGTTGGTGTTGAAAATGAATAACTATCAGAAAATGATATAAATAGGAGCAGCACACCAAGAGCAGCTGAAGCGCATCATTTTGGAAGATTTTGAGGTAATAGGTCGACCTACCTCATTGATTGGGTCGACCTAAATGAAGCAGATTCACCATACTTCTGTTTGTGTCCAGTTACGTCGACCTACATGTGCTTTGGGTCGACCTAATGATAGTTGAGTTGAGTTCTTGTGGATTTTCTTCAGTTTAGGTCGACCTAGTTACTTTGTTGGGTCGACCTAAATGGGACAGAGGTGAATCTTGTTTATGTAAGTACAAGCCTACACTCACCAAGAAGTTTTCGAATAGCCTATATATCATGGGAAAGTGATTCCTCTATATAGAGGTGAATCTTGTTTATGTAAGTACAATCCTAGAATAGCCTATATAGCATGGGAAAGTGATTCCTCTAGTGAAGACTACATAGAGATGCAATTGAAGCTTTCACACTTTTGGCCTCAAATAAGAATTTTTTTTCATATCTTGAATCAAAAGTTGAGAAGACCGAAAAAGATATGGAAGCTTTGAAACAATCTATGATAGATATTCAAAAGGATAAAATTGAGGAAGATCCTACATCATGGTTTGGTTGTGAGACATGTCATATTTGGAAAAAAGAAGTAAGAGATCTAAAGGCCAAATTAGATAAGGCTCTACAACCAAAAGTGACCTTTGCGGTTGATCCAAATAAGTTCAAAAGATCGTATACTCCTTTATATAGTAAATACACTTTTGTACCAAAAGTATCAACTAGCAAAACAGCATATTCTCATCATATTACTTGTCACTATTGTTGCAAAAAGGGTCATACCATTGAAAAATACAAATTTAGGAGGATTTTAGTTCCTAAAGGAGTATTTCAATGGTTGCCGAAGTGCAACAATTTATGTACTCACTACCAAGGACCCAGTGAAAATCGGGGACCTTCCACTCTAAATTAATTTTGCAGGAAAAGTGTCTTGACATTGCCGAAAGGTTGTGGTTCCTTGATAGCGGATGTTCAAGACACATGACGGGAGACATATCACTTTTTGTTGAGTTCCACGCAAAGAAAAAGGGGTATGTCACCTATGGAGAAAATAATCGGGGAGCTATGCTTGGTAAAGGAAGTGTAGGTAACCCGTCTACCACAACTATAACTGATGTTTTACTAGTAGAAGGTCTTAAACATAATATCTTAAGTATTAGTCAATTGTGCGACAAAGATTTCAAAGTAACCTTCACAAATTCTGGTTGTACAATTGAACATATAAAGAAAAGAGACATTGTGTTTAATGGAACAAGAGTAAACAATATTTACATGCTAAACTTGGATGAAGTGTCTAAGTCAAATTCCACGTGTCTTATTGCTTTAGGAGAAGACTCATGACTTTGGCATAGACGCCTTGCTCACATAAACTTTGACTTACTAAATAAGGTTGTTACAAAAGATTTAGTAATCGGCCTACCAAAAATAAAGTTTTCAAAAGATCATCTATGTGATGCATGTCAAAAGGGGAAACAAACAAAAGTGTCTTTTAAATAAAAAAATGTGGTTTCAACATCACGACCCCTTGAACTTCTTCACATGGATCTCTTTGGCCCTTCAAGGACGAAAAGCATAGGTGGAAACACCTATGGTTTTGTCATCGTCGATGATTACTCTAGATTTGTTGGACAATCTTCCTACCTAGTAAGGATCAAACATTTCCAGCATTTACTCAATTTGCAAGGTTATGTCAAAACAAGATGAACACCAAAATAGTTGCAATCCGTAGTGACCATGGTGGAGAATTTGAAAATTATCTTTTTGAAAAATATTGTGATAAACATGGAATTGAACATAACTTTTCAGCTCCTAGAACACCACAACAAAATGGGGTTGTCGAACGTAAAAATCGTGTTCTAGAAGAGTTGGCAAGAACAATGCTCAATGAAGGAAATCTACCTAAATATTTTTGGGCGGATGCTATTAGTACCGCATGTTATGTTTTGAATAGGATATTAATTCGTCCTATACTAAACAAAACACCATATGAACTATTAAAGGGTAGAAAACCAAATGTATCACACCTTCGTGTATTCGGTTGCAAATGTTTTGTGTTAAATAACGGTAAAGATAACCTTGGTAAATTTGATGCTAAAGCGGACGAAGGCATATTTCTAGGTTACTCTCAATCTAGTAAAGCATATAGGATTTACAACAAAAGGCTACTTATAGTTGAAGAGTCAGTTCATGTGTCCTTTGATGAATCTTACTCAAAATGTGTCGAGAAAGGTATATCTTTTGATAGTGCAGGTCCATCTACTGAAGATATTGTCAAAGAAAAGGAAGACGTAAGTGAAATTATTGAAAAGGAAGATGCTAAGGAAGAGAAAGATGAATCTCATGATAATGTTGAAAAAGAAAGCATCTCAAACAACGAAGAACTTCCTAAGGCCTGAACAAACGTAAAAGATCATCCAATCGACAACATAATAGGTGACATCTCAAAGGGCGTTACAACACGCTCCAAGATAAGTAACTTTTGTCATCATTTTGCTTTTGTTTCACAAGTTGAGCCGAAAAACACAAAGGACGCATTACTTGATGAGCATTGGCTAATGGCCATGCAAGAAGAATTAAACCAATTTAAACGGAATGATGTTTGGGACCTTGTCCCTCATCCGGGAGAACATCAAGTAATCGGTACTAGATGGGTTTTTCGTATCAAACTTGATGAAAACGGAGTTATCACTAGAAACAAAGCTAGATTAGTAGCTCAAGGCTACAATCAAGAGGAAGTTATTGACTATGAAGAGACGTACGCTCCCGTAGCACGTCTCGAGGCAATTCGTCTCTTACTTGCTTATGCTTGCTCAAAAGACTTCAAACTCTTTCAAATGGACGTTAAAAGTGCCTTTCTAAATGGCTATATTAATGAAGAGGTCTATGTAGCTCAACCACCCGGTTTTGAAAATTACAAGTATCCAACACATGTTTATAAGTTGAAACGTGCTTTATACGGTCTCAAACAAGCCCCTAGGGCTTGGTATGAACATTTAAGCAAATTTCTACTTAGTCAAGGATACTTTAGGGGTAAAGTTGACACTACTCTCTTCATTAAAAGAAAAGATAAAGATATACTTTTGGTTCAAGTTTATGTAGATGATATTATTTTTGGGTCAACTAATGCAAAACTTGTCAAAGAATTTTCTAAGCTTATGCAGAGTGAATTTGAGATGAGTCTCATGGGAGAATTGAACTTCTTCCTTGGTCTACAAATCAAGCAACTTAGTCATGGAACTTTCGTTAGTCAAACTAAGTATTGCACATAATTGCTTAAGAGATTTGGAATGAGTGAGGCAAAGGAGATTGACACACCCATGGCAACTAATAGCAACCTAGACAAGGATGAAAAAGGTAAAGAGGTTGATGTGAAATTGTACCGAGGCATGATAGGCTCACTATTATATCTCACAGCTTCAAGACCATACATTATGTTTAGTGTATGTATGTGCGCGAGATACCAATCGTGCCCAAAGGAATCACACCTAAAAGCTGTAAAAAGAATTCTACGATATCTTCGTGGAACTACTACATATGGTCTATGGTATTCTAAGGGAAATGAATGCTACTTGGTGGGATTCTCCGACTCCGACTTTGCTGGATGCAAATCTGACAGAAAAAGCACCAGTGGCATATGTCATCTATTCTCAAATTCATTGATAAGTTGGCACAGCAAGAAACAAGTATCAGTCGCGTTATCTACAGCTGAGGCAGAATATGTAGCTGCCGGAAGTTGTTGTGCTCAGATATTGTGGCTCAAGCAGCAGCTTATTGACTTTGGCATTAAGCTTGATCGAATACCTCCCATGTGTGACAACACAAGCGCCATAAACTTAAGCAAGAATCCTGTTCTACACTCACGAACCAAGCATATCGAAATAAGGCATCACTTCCTAAGAGATCGTGTAGAAAAAGGGGAAGTCATATTTGAACATGTAGAGAGCAAGAAGCAACTAGCTGATATCTTCACCAAACCTCTTGCAACCGAGCCGTTCTTCAACATTCGCAGAGAATTAGGGATATTAGATATCTCTAATTTGAGCTAAATATGTTTGTTTATTTAATTATTTTTAACTCTATATATTAATTATGCTCAAGCTAACATTTCTCTTAGTATGAAGGTAGTACGCAGTCAATCAAGGATCGTGCTACATTGACAAGAGGAATATACTTCACGTTACGTCATGATGACAAGATATCTGAAAGTTGAGAAAGCGGTAACATGTTTGTTGTTCACTTCCAAAAATATTATTTATTCTATAATATGCTATCAATTGACATGTTTATAGTGACTTCATATATGCTTCTCCATATCTCTCATTTACATGTATATATTGCTCATCATTAATCATAATATATCATGTTTGGGCATGCACATAGTAGATCAAGCATACATTTTATATTCATATGTCATTCCAAGCATTTCAAGCAATCGACAGACTTTTGAGTCGACCTTTTATGTCCTTGAGTCGACCTACTGAAGCATTCTTTATAAATAACAAAATTACTCTCAGTTACGTCGACCTAGACCTGTTTTAGGTCGACCTACTCTGTACACTTTTAAAAACACAAGCTACTGCTTCAAACTAGGTCGACGCAGACTAAAATTAGGTCAACCCACTGAGTCATAAATTCCAAAAATTGGGTTTTAGGTCGACCCGACCCATATTTCTACACACTTATGCATTCACTTTCACTCTTGCTCCATCTCAAACATTCTCTCTACGGCAAACCCTAAGTCTCCACGCTCAAATTCTTCCAAACCTTATCACTTTCACACACCTCATCTCCAACAATGGCTCCAAAGTCCAGAAAAGGGAAGGAAATTGCATCCTGATCTTCATCTCATCCGGTAAGTGCTCTCGCTCTCGTTCATCCCGATTGTAAGGAAATCTTTGAAAAATGGCAGATGAAACGGAAAATTATTAAGCAATATGTCTATAACCCTAAGGTAGCCGACCGTATGAATATTCCCGAAATTACTAGTCTGATTAAGCATTAAAATATCCATCCACTGTTGGAATGTGACACTCCATATAGTGAAAATACTGTTCGGGCCTTCTATGTTGGGTTACAAAAGGGTGAAGGTTGTTACTTCCGGTTTAAAATGGGCTCACGATCACACTTTGTTGACAAAAAGGTTTGGGCCAGCATCTTTGGCCTTACCCTTGTGGGAGATGAACTTTGTACAGAGGACGGTGATGTTCCGACTAACTATGATCACTTGGCCTACATGAGATCAATCCTCAAATACCCTTCTGTTCTGGACAAACCAAATAAAACAATCACAGCAGGGCACTTAAAGAGAAATCCTAGGCTATTAAATTGGATCATCTCCAGAATCATTCGACCATGATCAGGAGGATACTCTAGAGTTGAACGAAATGAAATTGTGTTGATGTATCTACTTCAAAACAGAACTCGTGTGAACTGGCCTAATTTTCTCGCCACCAAGTTCTATGAGGTAAAGCAGAAAACTACCGCTCTATGTTATGGATCGACCATTCAGACAATTGTGAACCATTTTGGTATGAAAATTGATAAAATCTCTTACATTAGGATCAAACCTCCTCAAGAGTTCTCTCAAACAACTTTGACTCTCATGGGCTATCACTAGGATCCGAATAGGCAAGCATACTATCTCATCCAAAAAGGCACTGGAAAAATTATCTACAACTATGATGATCCTGCTGAATTCGCCCCCCTTGGAGGTCATGAAGAGGAAGGACATGATCTTGACATGCCTATTGATGATGATCACACCATGGAAGATGTTCCTCATGATGGGGACTCAAATTGGAAATATGTACCTCCTCAAGAAGAGGAAATCCCTTGGGGATACACAGCTCCACCTCAGCCGGATCAATCCAACATCATCTCTATGCTAGAGAACATCCAACTTATTCAACAACAAAACTTTGAAGCTCAACAGCTCTAGTTTCAGAATATGCAGCAAGTTCAACTAGATCGCTATAATGAACAACAACTATAGTATGCAAATCTACATCGCTTGGCTCAAGAGCACAAAAGCGACTTTGAGACCTTTGCCTCAAACCTCACTGAACGACAGAACCGCTTTGAAGAAACAGCAACTAACAGGCATGCTAGTCTAAGTCAAAGCTTCAACATTCTCAACAGATCCGTCCTTGACCTGATTGAGCAAGTTTAAGAGGATAGACCTCAAGGTTTCCAAAGAGGAAGAGCAAGGCGGGGCAGACGTTAGAGAGCATGACATCTCATTAGTTCATATCATTGCATTTCACATTCTATCATGTTTATGCATCTTTTATTAATTGAACTTAAGCTTGGTTTGTACTATTAATATGCTTGGATCTTCTATTTCTCTACTATTATGTTATGTAAGATATTATCTTCTTAAGATTATTCTGTTACTTTCTTCTATTACTTTCTTGTTGTCTATATTTTGATGTTGTCAAAGGGGGAGTAGTCGAGAGTACGGGGGAGCTTAGTACGGGGGAGCTTACGCATACAAGTCCGAGGGAGCTTTCGTCATTCAACCAAATGTTTGCCATCATCAAAAACTTCTTGGTGAGTGTAGGCTTATACTTATATATAAACATTTATATATATATATATATATATATATATATATATATATATATATATATATATATATATATATATATATATATATATAGCGATCAAATAAATTATAATTTTCTATTTATATAATAGTTAATATTTCTAATTTTTAAATTTAATTTTCTTTTTCTCATGAGGTGATAATCAGAGGTAAGAATTTAATATGATTTTTTCAAAGGCTATAGTAAAATCAATCACAAAAGAGTTGTATTATTTTAATCACAACAAATGTTTTTTTTAATTTATTTATTTTATTTTTTTAATAGTTATAGTTCTATTAAATTTTATACTTATTATAACATTTTCTAAGTTATATTTCGTTCATCAATTATAAATTTTTTTAATATTATTCCAGTATATATATATATATATATATATATATATATATATATATATATATATATATATATAATAGTTTTATCTAGTATACTAATATGTTAAGCATAATTAAAAATTTATTGTTTGAGGTGGCTAATAATCTATATAAACACAATCCTCACTTAGATAAACAAACAAATCAAAATCCTCTAAACAACACAATATTCTCTCTCTCTCTCTCTCTCTCTCTCTCTCTCTCTCTCTCTCTCTCTCTCTCTCTCTCTCTCTCTCTCTCTCTCTCTCTCTCTCTCTCTCTCTCTCTCTCTCTCTCTCTCTCTCTCTCTCTCTCTCTCTATCTATCTATCTATCTATCTATCTATCTATATATATAATATTTTTATTGAATACTTACAAATATAATATTTATTTATGTTTATAAAAGTGTAGTCAAATGTATTTATACTGATTTGAATTTTATAATAATTTTAAATATTTTAGTATAATTAAAAAATTAATTTTCGAGGTAGCTCATGTTCTATATTAACACAAACCTAAACATCTTTTAAACAAAACAAACAATCAAAATCTATTACGATTTATGATGAAGATGAAGGAGAAGCCATGGAAGGCGGCAAGAGAAAGTTTTGAACTGAATGAATCATCTTAGCATTATTGGATACAAGAGTTACATTATAAGCTAGTTTACATATGGGCTTAGTTTGTGTAATAGGCCCACTATAGTGTATAAAGGAATAAAGGCCCAATGAATACAATATGAACTCTAATACCCCTCCTTAAGCTTGGGGTATATGGAGTAAAGGCCAAGCTTAGATACATTAGCAGTAAACAGCTTAGGATCTAAAGGTTTTGTTAGTATGTCTGCAAGTTGTTGTGTAGAAGGTACAGGAAGTAGGCGAAACAGATTTTGTGTCAGCTTCTCACGGACAAAGTGACAATCTAAGTCGATGTGCTTGGTTCTTTCATGGAAGGAGGAGTTATTGGCAATGTGGATTGCTGAGGCATTGTCGCAGTATAAGACAGCAGGCTGTGTGAATGTTATGCGGAGTTCAGTTAGCATGTTGGTAAGCCATTGGAGTTCGCAAACGGTGGAAGCCATAGCTCTATATTCTGCTTCAGTAGAGCTGCGGGAGATTGTTTGATGCTTCTTTGATTTCCATGAGATGAGAGAGTCACCCAAGTAAATACAGTAGCCGGATACGGAGCGTCGTGTTTCAGGGCATGTAGCCCAATCAGAGTCTGAAAAAGCCTTTAGTTGCAGAGTTGATTTTGTTGGGAATGAGATGCCTTGTGCTGGTGAAGCCTTGAGGTATCGTAGTACACGCAGGGCTGCAGAGTAGTGGATGTCTGTTGGTTGGTTCATATGCTGAGTTAGTTGTTGAACAGCGTAACATATGTCTGGCCTTGTGTTGAGGAGGTAGATTAATTGACCAACAAGCCGTCTGTATGGGGTAGGGTCTTCTAGAGTAACGCCAGTTGTTGAAGTCAGTCTTGTTTCACGTGTCATGGGAGTAGATGCTGGTTTGCAGGCTAATAGACCGGTTTTATCGAGCAAATCCAGTGTGTATTTTCTTTGGCATATGTTGATACCTTCATTGTTTCTTGCAAGCTCCAAACCAAGGAAGTATTTCATATGGCCCAAGTCTTTGATATGGAAATGTTGATGTAGAGTTTGTTTGATTGAATTGATTATGGCAAGGTTGTTTCCTGCAATTAGAATGTCATCAACATATATGAGAATGAAGGTATAGAAGTCTGTGCAATTGTGAATAAATAATGAATGATCTGAAGTGCATTGTGAGAAATTGTGTTTGAGTAGAACAGTGGAAAGTTTGCCAAACCACTGTCTACTAGATTGCTTCAGACCATATATAGATTTAAGTAATTTGCATACAGGATTTGGAATATTAGAGTTTAAGCCTTTAGGTAGAGACATATATACCTCTTCATCCAAATCACCATGCAAGAAAGCATTATGCACATCCAATTGAAATAAATGAAGATTTAAAGAAGAAGCAAGGGCTAAAATCAATCTTACAGTGGTTAACTTGGCAACAGGGGAGAAAGTTTCAAAGTAATCGATACCTTGGATTTGGTTGAAATCTTGAGCTACTAACCTTGCTTTATGTCTTTCAATAGAGCCATTTGAGTTGAATTTTGTTTTGTAAACCCATTTGCAACCAATAGGTTTCTTACCTTGAGGAAGAGGCATGATTTGCCAAGTCTTATTGGTTGTCAAAGCTGTAAGTTCATCCTCCATTGCCTTTACCCAATGAGGGAATTGGCTAGCTTGTTTATAAGTGTGAGGTGTGCAATTTGTAGTAATAGCAGAGATATAAGAGAAAAAAGCAGGAGATAAATTGCAGTATGATATAAAATGGGAAATGTCATATAATGTGGATGAGTATATTACATTGCAGTCAAAATCCTTTAGGTGTGCAGGTGCAGATCTGATTCTAGTAGATGTTCTAAGGATTTGTTGTTCAGGGGATGGTTCAGGGGGATTTTCATCCTGTAATTCAGGTTGTTGTATAGGATCATGTGCAGGTTGTGGTGGTATGATGTTAGGAGATGATAATGGCTCAGTAGTGGTAAGGTCATTAGGTTGTTGTTGCTGTGGGGAGGAACAGGGAATATCAAAAAGAAAGGGTATGGTTGAGTTG
This sequence comes from Vicia villosa, assembly GCF_029867415.1. Classification (NCBI taxonomy): domain Eukaryota; kingdom Viridiplantae; phylum Streptophyta; class Magnoliopsida; order Fabales; family Fabaceae; genus Vicia; species Vicia villosa. The sequence goes on along the minus strand of NC_081180.1, from coordinate 237,611,163 downwards.
TTTGTCTCAAGATTAGGGGCAGCAGTTATAGTAGTTGATGCAGTGGTGTTATAAGGGAAAGTCTGCTCATTAAAGGAGCAGTTCCTTGAAATGAAAGTGGCTCTAGTGTTCAAATCAAACAGAAGGTAGCCTTTTATACCTGTGGGATAACCTAGGAATAGACATTTTATGGCTCTTGGGTCGAGTTTATCTCTGTTTCTAGTAATGGTAGAAGCATAAACCGAACATCCAAATGTTTTTAAATCTATAAAGCTAGGATCAGAATTGAATAGCAGAGTATAGGGTGTTTTATTCTGTAGTAGAGGACTGCATAGTCGATTTATAAGAAAAGTAGCATGGCAAAGGGCAAAAGACCAAAAACATTTGGGAAGGTTAGCATGAAATAAGAGAGATCTAGTAACATTTAGCAAGTGTCTATGTTTTCTTTCCACAGTAGAGTTTTGTTGTGGGGTTTCTACACAACTTCTTTGATGTATGATGCCTAAAGATGCATAGTAAGATGGCATGATAAATTCATTTCCATTGTCACTTCTAATAGTTTTAATAGTGCATGAAAATTGTGTTTGGCAATAAGTGATAAAATTCTTAATGTGTTGTCTAGTGGCAGCCTTATTATTCATGAGTATAGTCCATGTGTATCTTGAAAAGTCATCTACTATAGTTAAGAAGTAATGAAAACCATCCATAGAGGGAGTAGATATAGGCCCCCAAATGTCCATATGGATCAAGTCAAAGCATTTGGCAGAAACAGAATTGCTTATAGGAAATGGCAGTTTTGTTTGTTTAGCCAAATGGCATGTAGAACAATCATAGATTTTACAATATTTGATGAGAGGGAATTGTGTAGACATAGAATGTAAAACATCAATAGAGGGATGGCCTAATATATGATGCCACAAGGGATAAGTACATAACATAGAATTCTTATGGCTTATAGAATTACATTTAACATTTTGTAAGGGAAATCTGTCCAAAATGTAGAGGCTATGAAGTTGTGTCACCCGTCCAATCATTAGCTTGGTAGACACATCCTGAATGAAGCAGGAAGTGTGTGAGAATGTGATTGTGTAGGGTGTGGTGAGACATAGCTTAGAGATAGAAATAAGGCTAAATGTAAATTCAGGCATATAGAAGACATTATGTAATTGAAAGGTTTCATAAAAAATAACAGATCCAGAAAATTTAGCAGTTAAAGTAGTGCCATCAGGTAAGTGGAGGTTGACAGGATCAATAGGGTTTATAGTAGAAAATTTTTCAATAAAGGGACATACATGATGCGATGCACCTGAATCCAATATCCATGAAGAAGGTTTATGTAAAGGGTTACCTGTTGAGCTAATACCTGAAATCACTGCTGCCTCAGGGTTGGTTATTTTGGAGGTGGAATTATCCTTCCTTGACTGTTGAAGCAGCTGAATGAGATGTTGATATTCTTCCTTCGTGATGGAGAGATCCTTATCAGGTATAGAGGTTGATTTAGCATCTGTGGAAGCTTTTGAGTTCTTGGAGCGGTAGCCCGGGGGGAATCCGTGTTTAAAGTAGCAATTATCAATGGTATGGTTTGTCTTTCTGCAATTGGTACATAGCATAGGGGTTCTTGAATCGGATTTTCCTTTAGGTTTGGTGGAGGAATTTGCAGCAAGTATGGTAGGGTTGGATGCTGAAGGAGATGGAGTTTGTTGTTGGGCAATTAGGGAGTAGACTTTACTGATGTTAGGGAGAGGATCAAGAAGAAGAATCTGTGTGCGTATGCTGTTGTAGTTGTCATTAAGGCCTTTGAGGAAGCATGTGACGTACTCCATATGCTTGTATGTGCGCACGGCTTTGGCTAAGTCACAGCTGCAGGGTGTTGGACACGAGCAAGATGGTGTTGGACGCAAATCTTCGAGCTCATCCCAAAGAATCTTCAAATCCGTGAAGTATGTTGATAATGTGCGATCTCCCTGTTGTATGGAATGCAAATCACGCAGTAGATCAGAGAATCGAAAGTGATTACCTTTCGTGAAACGATCCTTGAGATCTTCCCAAAGATCATACGCAGAATCAAAGCATATAGTACTCTGAGCGATGTGAGGAGAAAGGGTGCGCGTAATCCAAGATAAGACCATACTGTTAGCACGATCCCAAAGCTCGAAATCAGGGTTCTTGGAAGAAGGTCGTGGTAAAGCTCCATTGATGAATGATAGCTTGTTCTTCGAGGTTAATGCGCGACGCACCGACTTGCTCCAGTTGTGATAATTGTTGTCGTCCAATGGAGGAGCAACAATGGTGGCACCTGGGTTTTCTCCAGGGTGAAGATAGTAGGGATTTCTTGGATTCAAGAGAGGATCGTCGGTTTTGGGTGTAGATTTAGGTTGTTCATCTTCTGATGAAGATGACATGTTTGTGAGAAAGATTGAGAAAGAGGAAGGTTAATGCAGAAAAGAATGAATGCGGAATGGGTTTTGGGTCACTGATACCATATTACGATTTATGATGAAGATGAAGGAGAAGCCATGGAAGGCGGCAAGAGAAAGTTTTGAACTGAATGAATCATCTTAGCATTATTGGATACAAGAGTTACATTATAAGCTAGTTTACATATGGGCTTAGTTTGTGTAATAGGCCCACTATAGTGTATAAAGGAATAAAGGCCCAATGAATACAATATGAACTCTAATAAAATCTTTTACATATCACATTCCTATAAAACAATGGAAACAACAACAAAATTTTCTTTAACAGTCGCATTATTGTTGGTTTTTATTATCTTTACATCAGGTAACAATTGAATTCATGAATTTTTGATGAATTTTCTTTATATTTGGATTACAGTAGTGTTTTCATAATCATTGTAATATTTTTTTGTAGACATGGCAATAGAATCACAAGCTAGAGGAGTGAGTGAGGACGATCTCCGAGACTGTTCTAAAAATGCCGATTGTGTACGTATTTGACATTGTGTTCCAGGCCTTGTTCCTGTATGTGTTAATGGTAAGTGTTCATGTGTGCATTAATCATGCATCCAAAAATGAAATTATCGGTTTGAAATTTAATAAATAAAATTATGTGATCATCACATTTTGACGAGATTCAGAATTATATATTAAATGGTAACTCTTGAATGTATTTGGATCCAAATTTCTAATGAAATAGGTTTAAATGAATTGTATTGTTTTTCGTTTTTGTTAAAAGATCTCAATATTCAAATATTCTCAAAATATAACACAATCATAAAGCTAGAGATTATATTATTGTATTAGTTTTTTTTTTATAAAAATCTTATTTAATAATAGACATCTATTGCACTTTGATTTTTCGGTGATTCATTTAAAATAAGGAGGATATATATATATATATATATATATATATATATATATATATATATATATATATATATATATATATATATATATATATATATATATATATATATATATATATATATATATATATATATATACAGGGCCGTCTTTGAGGGTGTGCAAGGCGACCTACAACACAGGGCCTCACATTTTTTTATGTTAAAGCTATGACTAAAAGGGCCTCCAGTTATATAGTTCACTGTTAATTTACTCTTAAATAGGGCCCTTTAAAATATTTTCACAATTCAACTGAAGATAACTTCAGCTTCTTACACAGGGCCTCTCAAAAGTTTGAGACGGCTCTGTATATATATATATATATATATATATATATATATATATATATATATATATATATATATATATATATATATATATATACATATGTATATGTATATATATACATATATATATGTATATATATATATATATATGTATATATATGTATATATATACATATGTATATATGTATATGTATATATATACATATATGTATATATATATATGTATATATGTATATGTATACATATATATATGTATATATATACATATATATATATATATATATATATATATACATATATACATATATATATATATATATATATATATATATATATATATATATATACATATATACATATATATATATATATATATATATATATATAACACCTCTATTTGCCTAAGCATGATTACATATACATAAATATGAAGTGCTAAGAAGGAATTATGGATTAATTCTAAATTAAGAAAAGGTTAGTTGGGATGGAAAGAGATTGTTGAGAAACTAACCAAATGGCAATGTTGTGAATACCATTTAGTTGGAGGGAAAAATAGATTTTAATCTTTGTTGTTTGAACCTAAAGCTAGTTGGTATGGACATTATATTATTCATATCAGAATTTTATGAAAGAAAGAAAGAAGAGGGAGGGAGCTATTGAAGCAAGTATGAGAAATAACTCATGTCATCATCTCCATTTTCGTACTCCAAGTTCAGCTCACACTGATCAGGTCATAACTTCTCACTCATAACTCCAATTGAATTGATTCTGGACTTTTCGGAAAGCTCCCAAAATTTTCTTGAATTTTCATATTAATTTTGTGACCTAGATGTTTTGGATGTAGGAGAAAAACGCGATTGAAGTTGGGTGATCCTTGCTGAAAGTGTGCGAAATGGGGCTACAGGTTTGACCTTGTTGGAAGTGAAACTTTGATCAAAATGGAAGCTCAAGTGCAACACGGATATCAATTATACCTCCATTGATACAAGGTGGGTTCCATTAAATAGAAACCATGGGTAGGATTTAGGGAAAAATTCATGTCAAGGGTTTAGATTGAGATAAACATATTGCATGCTTGATTGAATGATATAAATATGTTTCCATGATGATAATGTATGCCTTGGATCATTACTACATGTTGGAATTTGATTCTATTGAAGACAAAGTGTTAGCTGAACAATTGGATATGTTCAACAGGCTGATTCTTTATCTTGAAAATATTGATGTGAAGATCGAGGATGAAGATCAAGCGTTGTTACTATTGTGCGCATTGCCTCGATCACATGCTCACTTCAAAGAAACTCTCCTGTATGGAAAGGAGTCCCTGACCTTTAAAGAAGTTCAATCAGCCCTGCATTCTAAGGACTCGAACGAACGAAAGGAGCATAAACCTTTGACTGTAGGTGAAGGTTTGGCCGTTAAAGGAAAATTCTTGCGAAAGGGTGGTAAGTCCGACAAGAAGAAAGGCAAAAGTCAGCAGAAGTCTTATAGTGACGAAGCATCTGGTATTTGATGCTATCATTGTAAGAAGGAGGGTCACACAAAAAAGGTGTGCCCTGAACGCCTGAAAGATCATGGAGGTAAGGATAATGGTAATGCAGCCATTGTTCAAGATGATTTTGAATCATCTGATGTCCTTGTGATTTCAAGCAGTGACTCGAGAAGAGAGTGGGTTATTGACTCGGTTTGCACTTGGCACATGACTCCAAACAAACACTTGTTCGAGGAATTATGTGATCAAGATGGTGGATTAGTACATCTGGGAAACAACAAAGCTTGCAAGATTGTAGGTTTTGGATCTGTGAGATTCAAGCTCCATGATGAGTCATTAAGGTTGTTGACTGAAGTCAGGTATGTTCTTGATTTGAGGAGAAATATGCTTTCTCTTGGTGAATTCGACAAGAAAGGATATGTTTTCCAAGGAGTGAAAAGTATCCTAAGAGTCATGAAGGGGTCGAAGGAAGTCTTGAGAGGCGTGAAGAAATAAGGCTTGTATACTCTTGAGGCTGAAGTTGTAAGTGATTCGACAAATGTTGCATCCACGAAACCTTTGTCGAAGACATAATTCTGGCATATGAGATTAGGCCATATCAGTGAAAAGGGTCTGGTCGAATTAGGGAAAAAAATCTACTTGGTGGAGACAAAGTCGAAAAGCTGAAGTTTTGTGAACCCTGTGTACTTGGAAAATCTTGCAGAGTGAAGTTCAATATAGGCAAACAATGAACACATGGATCCCTTGATTACATAAATGCTTATCTTTGGGGGCCTGCAAGATGTCCATCACATTCAGGAGAAAGGTATTTTCTATCCATAGTTGATGATTATTCCAGGAAGTTATGGGTATTTATCCAGAAGACTAAGGATGAAACTTTTGAGAATTTCAAAAGTTGGAAGACTCTGGTCGACATTCAGACTGGCAGGAAGGTCAAGAGGTTCATAACCGATAATGGCCTTGAGTTTTACAATGAGGCGTTCGATGTAACACCCGTATAATTTTATTATTAATTTAAATTGGAATATTTAATTAATAATTAGAATTATTAGGGATTTTGAGGAAATAATGAATAAATAATGGTTTAAGGTATTGGGCCATATGAGGAAATAGTAAAGAAGGGGGTGTGGTGTAGTAAAGCCCTTACTAATTTAATATTATTTTTCATAAAATAATCAGAATTGGGAATTGGGGGAAAGAAAGAAAGAACGTGAGAGAACAGAAGTTGGAACAAGGAACGTGAAGGAGAACTGTAGAGGGAGAGACCAAGAACCAAAACTTCTATCTGAGGTAAGGGGAGACTCTCCGTTTAATCTCTTTTATCGTATTATAGGTGATAGTATGGATTAGGAGTATGATTTGATCCATTGATTCTATATTCTGAATATTCATCTGTGTTCATCATTAAAATTTAACTGTTAATCCCTAATAACTGATAGATTTAGGGTATGATGAATAGAATTGGTAGGGAATCATATACTATGGTTATGGATGAATTCGTATGCTGTTTAGATGTGCTTTTCTCTGGTTTTTGGACTCAAAATCGTGGACTGGTATGAGTAAAAACGAATGGGTTTTGGACTGTTACGAATTCTGCAGGTTCTGGGCATTTTCTGGTGTTTCGCGTATGAAACAGTGCCATACGCGTATGGGATGAGGTCATACGCGTATGGGGGACACTCCCAATGGGCTATACGCGTATGATACGCAGTTGCCCTGTCCCAAACACCATGTACTGGTGTTTTACGTATGAGAGCGTATGAGGATGCTCATACGCGTATGGGAATTTGGAAAGAGGGAAATTATTCTGGTGATACGCGTATGGCTATACTGATACGCGTATGAGGTTGATTGTAGGCAAAATTTGGTTCTGTTGAGATGCGTATGATACGCGTATGAGGCAAGGGGATACGCGTATGGACGCCATGATACGCGTATGGCTTCCTGTATGTGAAATTTCTGTTTTGTGATTTTTCTGGAAAGTTCAATGATGTGTAACTTTCGATCTGTAGGCCTATTTTGTATGCTGTTTGAGACTGTGTAAACCTTGTGATGTGATTCCGTGGTTTACTGATAATTGATTGTATTGAATGATGTTAATGTATATATGAACATGCTTAGTAATGATGATGACGATGATGATGAAATGAGTATAGATGATGCTACTCATAGAATGGTAAGGATGAAAGTATGTTATATATATGTTTGCATGCATTCATAGTCATTTGATGAGGGCTGTATCTTAATTATGAGAGGATACAGTGAAGGGCAAGATTCCCATTGTGTGGAATCTGTGATGGCAGGGCCGTATCTGGATGATGATAGATCGGTCGGTGGATGATTTCCACTGGTGATGATTGGTACCACATGCATAGTGTCAGTTTCATACATGTGCATGATTTGTCTATAGCATGATGATAGATGTTACATGTTGACTGTTTGTTTATCTGTGGATGTATGAATGATTGATTTGTCTGAGTATGAAACAATTGGGTGAATGATATAACTATGATATGTTATTATTTATGATGCAATAACATTGGTTAACTGTGATGAGACTCACCCTTACTTGTTATCATTTTCAGATTGAGGATAGCGGCGTGACTTGGTGAGGATTAGCTCATAAGTCGGTTTTAGTATTGTGTCGGTGTCATGCTCTGGTAGATGTAACACTAGGAATGTTTTGTTTTGTTTTAGAGTTTTGTTTATAACTCTATTTATTCATGATGTTTGAAGCCTGATACATTGTTGATGAATGTTGACTTAATGAAGTATTTCCGCTGTGTAAACATGTTTTGCTTAATGAGTTATAAGTATCAGATGTTTTCAGTGGATGCATGATATGTACCGACGTGTGTTTTCTTCATTTTATGAATTGTGACACCTCTTGCATGTTTACTCTGATTAATAATTATTTAACTGCCGCGGGTTATTAGAGGGGTGTTACATTCGACAGCTTTTGTGCTGCCTCTGGTATTGTAAGGCACAGAACTACTGAAGGTACTCCACAGCAAAATGGTTTGGCTGAAAGGTTTAATCGAACTATTTTGGAGAGAGTCAGATGCATGTTAACTAGTGCTGGATTAAAGAAGGTGTTTTGGGCTGAGGCCGTTTCGACAGTAACATATTTGATAAACAGATGTCCTTCGACATCGTTAGATATGAAGACACCTGAAGAAGTTTGGTCGAGACATCCACCAGATCTCGACAAATTGAGAGTATTTGGCTGTGTAGCCTATGCTCACATTAGGCAAGACAAGGTCGAACCTATAGCTCTGAAATGCATGTTCATGGGATACCGTGAAGGAGTCAAAGCTTATAAGCTATGGGGCATATAGCCATGTCACAGGAGGTGTATCACCAGTTGAGATGTAGTTTTCAATGAAGCTGAGATGGCTTTCAAGAAAACTGATAATGATGATGATGATGGTCGAAGTGCAGAAGAGCTGGAACAGGTAGAGATTCCTGTTAAGGTGGAGCAAGTTGAAGCTAAATTGCATATCCCTGATGAAGTCGAAGAAGAAGCAGAAGATGCTGAGGAAATTGAGGAAACTGTCGATGACTACCTATTGTCAAGAGATAGGTCGAGAAGAGTCATCAAGCCACCTCGGAGACTTAGGTATGCAGATCTTATGGCTTATGCATTAATCTTTGCCAGTGAGGTTCTTGATGATGAACCTATAGATTATAAGGAAGTTATGAGGAGTCGAAATAAGACTGAATTGCTGAAGGTCATGGATGATGAGATGAAATCTCTTCATGATAATCACACTTGGGAACTGATCAAGAAACCTGCTGGAGCAAGGTTAGTCAGTTGTAAATGGATTTTCAAAGTTAAGGAAGGAATCGAAGGAGTGACGTCGAAAAGATACAAGGCAAGGTTAGTTGCAAGGGGTTTCACTCAGAAAGAATGTGTCGACTTTAATGATGTGTTTTCTCCTGTTGTGAAGCATAGGTCCATTCGAATGTTGCTTTCTATGGTGGCACAGGTCGATCTTGAACTGGAACAGATGGATATGAAGACTGCGTACTTGTATGGTGATCTAGATGAAACCATCCTGATGAGGCAAATTGAAGGGTATGTCAAAAAAGGGAAGGGAGATTATGTGTACAAGCTAAAGAGATCATTATATGGGCTGAAACAATCTCCTCGACAGTGAAATAGGAGATTCAACAAGTTCATGGCACGCATAAGTTTCGTTAGAAGACAGTTCGACCACTGTGTTTACTTCAGATTTCGACTTGGTAATTCATTTGTTATTTTGTTGCTTTAGGTGGATGATATTCTTATAGCAAGCAACAATGTCGAAAATTTAAAGAGGGTGAAGGCTGAACTTAATAAGGAGTTCGATATGAAGGATTTGGAAGCTTCTTCCAGGATTCTTGGAATTGACATTCAAAGAGATAGAAAGAAGTCGAAGTTATGCTTATCTCAAGAGGCATATCTACGAAATATTCTCGAAAAGTTTGGTATGTCGAATTCGAAGCCAGTTGTGACTCCGGCAAACCCTTAATTCAAGTTGAGTATTGATCAGTGTCTCAGTACGGATGTCGAAAGAGCCTACATGATTAGCATCCCATATGCTAATATAGTTGGTTCTTTGATGTATGCTATGGTTTTTACTAGACCCGACATAGCATATGCAGTAAGTCTTGTAAGTAGGTACATGGGGAATCCTGGAAAAGCTCACTGGAAAGCATTGAAGTGTATTTTAAGGTACATAAATGGGTCTCTAAATAGGGTCCTAATTTATGGTGGAGCCTTGGGTTAAGATAGTAAAGCAGTAATCGAACGATATGTCGAATCTGATTATGTAGGTTGTATGGATTCCAGAAAATCTATTTCTAGATATGTTTTCACTATGTTTGGCACTGCAATTAGTTGGAAAGCAACACTTCAGAAGGTCGTTGCTCTATCAACAACTGAAGTGGAGTATATTGCCTTAACTGAAGTTGTGAAAGAAGCATTGTGGCTTGAAGGTTTTGCGAAGGAGCTGAAACTTCAAGGTAGAGGTATCAGTGTTAAATGTGATATTCAAAGTGCAATACACATGTCGAAGAACTCAACATATCATGAGCGAACTAAGCACATTGATGTGAGGCTGTATTTCATCAAAGAAGTAATCGAGCATGGAGAAGTCCAAGTGCCGAAGGTTTCGATTGAGGACAATGCTGCTGATATGGGCCTTGTGGAAAAAGCTCATTAGTTAGTATGTTAGGTTTATTATAAATAGCATACTAGTCTCTCATCATTGCACCCTGCAAATCCTAATTTAGGGTGAGAGAAGTTGTAACACCGTTCTAAACCCCCGCGAAATATTAAATAAATTCAGAGTAAAACATGCAAAAGGATGTTACAACTCCTTGGATAAATAAAACACCTGTCAGGCTTTTCTGAAGAACATAATTTAATCAAATATTTTTAAACACAGCGAAATCAATCTTTAAAATTGGATAATGTAAACCTAAGTTATCAACATCAAAATTCACCATCTCACTTCAACAAAATTATCCAAATGAATAAAATAAGAGTTTATTAAATAACTCTAAAACACATAACGTTCCCCAGTGTTACAAGATCAGAGCATGACACCGACACAATCCAAAATAAACGGATTAACTCTACGAGCTATCCTCACCAAAGCAATAAAGATGCTACTCCTCAATTTGAAAACAGTCAATAGTAAGGGTGAGACATATCCACAATTAACAAATGTTATAAGCTCATAAACAACAAAACATCATAAGCAATTGTTCACCCTATTACATTATATTACGAAACTTAGAATTAATCATCCACAGTTACGAATACAAATAAACACAAATGCAACACCACGCTATAACACTGGAAGTCTTCCAACCATGTTATAACAATACATACATTAATGAAACGACTCTATGCATGTGGTACCAACACATGGGATTAACCCATCACACCGATCCAAACATTACCGGGATACGGCCACCGCCAATCCACTAATTCCACACAATGGGAATTAGCTTCGTTGATCCAAACAACATTTGGAAATAGCTACACCTATGATTTATGAATGCATGCACAACATATAACATACAAATCATCACCAATAACTCACCGAAGCAACACCGAGTATAATGTATTTATACCTCAACACAATTCAAACAATTACATTATACATTATTCACACCGAACACAACATCACATTATAATCATGTTGTCACAACATCACCACATTATCACAGTAACCAATTCATGCACACAATGTACAAAACACACCCCAAATGATTTTAAATCGAGGTTTTAAAATAAAGTTGAGTCGCTGCTCATTAACTCATTTCATTAGATAGAAAACTCGATTACCTTTCCAACACTCAAAATGGCGGTTAAAACGAATACACGGTTTGAAAGTTATGACCTTCGGAAAAATTTGTCAAAAATTTGAATGGTGTGAACCGACGCATAACTTCTTCAGGTCGACGCATAGGATTCCTTTCCCCTTCGGGTTCACTCAGGCCAACCCTATAGGTCGACTCATGCTGAGTAATTTTTCTGCATGAGCCGACGCAAATATTCTTCAGGTCGACGCATGGCTGTTTTATGCAGAATTTTTCTATGATTTTGTGATTCTAGGTCTGCGATTCCTTGACCCCAAAACCCACTTTTTCCATCATTTTAAACAATTTTAAGTCTTTGAATACATGTCTAAAACTATGATTATTAACCACATCATCTTAACACAAATCCTATTATTCTATTGCATATTAACACACCTAAATCATCCAAATTTATCCTATAGGTTCCAAAACCCCAAAACCCTAAAACCCACCATACATATAATAGAGAGAAGCAATACACCTAATCGATTCTATTATCCATAAACCGATAATAGATGCTAAAAGGAATTAGTCACCCTTACTTTAGCCAAATTCTTGGGTTCTTCCTCTTCCTCTGCTTCTCCCCCTTTCACGTGTTCTTGAGTTCTCCTCTTTTGCTTCTAATCTCCTTTCTCTCTAAATTCCTTTATTTTATGAAAAATAGAAAATATCTAATAAGGCCTACATAGTTAACACCTCCCTTTTGCTAACCACTACACTAAGCCCAATTGCTTAATTTTCATAATTCCTCAAATAAATTACTAACTCCCAAATAATTCCAATTAAATAATTAAAAATTTCAATTAAATTAAATAATGAAAAAATTGGGGTATTACAGAAGTTATTTGTTATTTTTGTAAACTTGTAATCTTGTTTTTAAAGAGAAATGAAAGAATAGCGGTTATAACCAATTATTGTGTTCTTCTTATTTTACCATCTTTTCTAACCCTTGTGAGTTTCTTGCCGTCAAGAAGAAACTGTTTATACTTTGTTTAAAGGTATCGCTTTTCCCACTATATATATATATATATATATATATATATATATATATATATATATATATATATATATATATATATATATATATATATATATATATATATATATATATATATATATATATATATATATATATATATATATATATATATATATATGGGATGTATCAAGTAGGAGAAATTTTTAAATAAGAGATAAGAGCATCAAATCCTAACCATTTGATTAATCAAGAGAGAGAAATTAAATTATTTATTAAAATATTAATATAATTATTATTTCTCTCTCTTGATTAGTCAAATGGTTAGCATTGAATGCTCTTATCTCTTATTTAAAAACCCTCCTACTTGATACATTCCCTCTATATATATATATATATATATATATATATATATATATATATATATATATATATATATATATATATATATATATATATATATATATATATATATATATATATATATATATTCTAATTTGTATGTATTCTAATTTGTATGTATTTAATTAAATGAAAGAGTTTAATGCCACGGTCTCGCTCGTGAGTACACAAAACAAATGCCTCTATTTCACATGAGAGATATTGCAATTTACTCACAATTTAAAACAACAAAATCTAATAAAATAAATTCATAATGTATAAAAATACTAGTCAATAGATTCATTTAATAAAAAATTGTTGAGAAGGAATATTTGCACGCAGAGGCCCCTCTCATGTTTATTTGGTAGCCCATGCAGCTTGACTAATTATGCAAAATTATGAAACTATGGCCCCCCATCAATATCACTCTTAGATCCTACACGATGCAAGTGTGGCTTACCATTCTGATTGGATATTGAATCTCATATGTATTGTTATTTTCTTGGGCACATTAATTCTCATCACATGCTAACTTTTTTTCTAGACTCACATGGGACGGTCCCTCAAATTATCTATAAGCTTAGCATCCGGCGCAATTTATAATAAGAAAATTGCGTTACATAAGAGAGCTCTAATACCATTTCACTCTTTTACACACCATGATTATGTAAAGGTCACCAATTTGCCACATTCACGCATTTAGAATAATTTTGGTCATTGGAACAAGATCAAACACTTCATTAATCTTTGACTACATAAAAAAAGGAAATAAAATATGGATGTTGCTAACCAGTGCCCTCAGAGCAATGGTTATGCATTTTAAAAAAAGAAAATATTTTATAGAAAAATTAATATTTCAAATTTTAAGGCATTAAATATGCAGATTACCGAGATAATTTTATTATTTTAAAGTTTTAATCATTGTCCTGAGAACATTAGTTAACACTTCCTATAAAATATTAATAACACGATTATAGAATTATTCAACTTAGAAAAGAAAATGGCAAGAAGACAGTTTACAAGCAAAAATGACAAGCAAAAATGACAAGTATGGTCTTCTTTGCATTAGCTCAAGATGGAATGTATGAAGTTGGAATGAAATGTATTGATAGGAGGTATGACATATAGGGTTGGAGAATGACATTGGAATTAGGGTAGTGGCCTTTTTCCCTCTCTTTTATTTTATTTTTATCTTATATATAGGATATATAGGATATGTCATTATAGGTTGTTTTTTTTTCTCACTTTTTGGGTATTGTTATCCAATATTTCTTCTCCAATATTCTTTTTGTCTCATGAAACACTTTATCCATAAAACTATACCAAAATGGTAAGATGCCCTCTAAAACTTAAAAAAAATAAAATCTTCATATTAGATCCATTTTCCGTGGTGTTCACCTTTTATGATGATACTCTTAGTGTCGTTGATCATGCCAATACTTTCACATAAATGTTACCTTAATTCCTAACAACTATAAACCATCATAAATATATCTCAAAATTACGAAAATTAGTAAGACTGAAGTAAAAATTCTAATTGAATAATTATTCTAATAATCGATGCCTAAGACGTTGCATAGATTCAAAGATCACATGAAACCAACCAATTTGCATATTATATGTAGGTAAATAAATAATTAAAAAAAATTCTTGGCAAGAGTGACACACTCTGACTTGTTCGAGCGTCTACATTTCTAAGAAGCAAATTTTAAATCTACCTTATCATAGATTTCCAAGAAATAATCTTTCCTTGTGCATTTGTATTTCATTTTGACTCTCAATTATTTTTCTAACCAACCAGTAACTTTGATATTAGTGAGTTAATCAAGACCATCTTAAGTGGCTTGAGTGACACCTTTAGAGGCGTCAAATCTTGGTTTACTAAGACTCACTTTGAGATCTGAAAAAAGAACAAAAATTATCCAAAAGGTTAGAAGTAAATTGTGCTTGAGAAGTATTTAATTTCACAAATAGTAGCACAACATCAACAAAGAACAAGTGAGATATCTTTGGGACCATCAAGAGTGATATGTGCATGTTCCCATTAACCCTCGTTAATTACCTTATCAATCAAACAACCAAGTATTGTCATGCAAATAGCATAAAGGTAATGAGATAAAGGATCTATTTTTTGGATGTCACGAATAGGTTGAAAGTGTTCAGACTTACTCTCATTCCACAACAAAGAGAAATAAGTAGAGGAGATTGACGACTTCTCGGCAAGTGTACCGATAATGTCGAAGTAATAATAAAAGATTCATCTCCACGAGGATTGGATTTTAACAAGAAAATTAATTGCGAAATATAGTAATTGGGGGGGGGGGGGGTGTTCTAAAAGCGGTTATAAACGAGAATTGAAAAAGAAGTAATTCAATATTGCAAAGGCGATTAGGACTATTTATTGAATCTCCTTTTTTTGAACTTTGTACCTGTAGAGTTTTAATCATATTATTATCTCACTGTGAATTAACATAACCACTACATTGCAATCCTTGGTGTGTAGCTCGCTAATTTATAAGGTAATTTCCTAATTCCTTAGGCAAATTCAAAGACAAATTAAGCATTGTCAGAGTGTTAATTCTTAAGAAAAAAATTTTAAATTCATATTCCTAGATCATTACAAATTAAATAAATTGCCTAGTTCAGATAATTAGACTAATGGTCAGAAATCCATAATTATCAGGATCAATTCATACGCCTGTAAGCGACAAAAAGTATTAAACATAAGAACAATTTAAATAAGATAATATCATTGAAAATACTCAGGGTAAAAACAAGGTTCATCTCAAAAAGACCTAGTCTAGAGAAACTTAGTTGCTCATTGATAAGTTAACAAATACCATGAGTAGAGAAGCATTTATCATCAGAATTTATGGAAAGAGATGATTCCAAAAATAAATCCAAAGTAATGTAGGGTGTCATGGAAAAAACCCCAACCCTTTTTCTATATTATTTTTCTCAAGATTAATATTATAAATATCATTGCCTTGTTTATTTTTAGAATTACACATAAGGCAAATGAATTCTTGGAGAATAGTAGCATAATCAATTCTACATCTACCTGCAATGAATATACTCTACTGAGAGCTCATAATTTCACTAAGCATCAGTCTAAGGGGATTCACCAAAACTTATGAAACCAACTTACAAGTCATGTTACACAAGCTAATAAGTTTAAATTTCTCAAAAGTGTATGGATTATCAATTTTAAGAATCACATTCATAAGATACTCAACCATTTGAAGATCCATGAACCTTTTTCATAACTAGACCTCACAAAATTTCAAAATATTATCCTCATTATACTCCCATGACACTATAAAGAAAATGGATTAGAATCCATCCATAAAGAAAATGGATTAGAATCCATCCAAACCAAGGGATTTATATAATTTTTAGCTCATAGGATCCCGATAGACTTCATGCTTAGTAATTGTGACCAAAAGAATATTCTTCTATTAAAAATTCAAAGATGAAGTGATTGAGTCTATGAGATGCTCAATGAGACTATCCTTATTACAAAACAAACTTTTAAAATACCCCTAAAGCATCCAAACACAAAGTTTCCTTCTCCATCTTCCATTTACCTGATGAAAAAAAATAATACAATGAATTTTATTTCACATGCTAGATGAAAGTTTGCATGTTAAAGAAAAAGTGGCTGTGACTACCCAATATAACCCAATGCTCTCTAGATTTCTAGGATCAAAGAAGATATCGTCATATCCTTTATTGATTAAGTTTGGTCTGTTTGCTAAGAGATCGAGGGAGCATGCAGTTTATTGTAAGGAGATTTTAGACTTTAAATATCAACATGACTTTCTTAGATATGTCATGTTTTAAATATTTAAGTGGGTTAGATTATTTGTAAAGAAAGTGACGTATGTGCACTTTTTGACTGGCCCATGAGAGGGAATATCGATACTTAAGCCAATAGATATTCAGGCGTATGAATTGGTAGGAGAAAAATATGCATGTGTGAAATTGATTGGGATTTCACTACTTGTGGGATTGAGCGTAGGAGGTTTACAATAAGACATACAAACCTTAAAGTTGCTTCATGCAAAGTTGTCAAATGTGAGAAAGAATGTTCGAATAATCAATATATTTTTATACCATTTATGTTTGACACCTTTAGCTTTCTAGCATTATAGATGGTGAATCGTTTACAAAGAGTTCAGAAATTCATGCATATGACTGTTATGTATTTTAGGTTTTGAATGTTATTTTAAAGATGATTGATTTTGTAATCCATAAAGGGTTAATTACACAATTTGTTCCCCCACTTGCCATCCATTCCTATATAAATAATATTCTTGTTTAAGTTAAACTTTATTTCTTTTTAATTTAGAACTTTAAATAAGAATAATTTAAAATTTAATTTAATCTGTCCTTTATTTAAAGTAAAATTATTTTAAAATATTAAATAAAATAATAATAATAATAATAATATGTGCATTCTATTAAATTTAATTCAATATGTTGTTCATGCATATATTAAATATTATAATCAACAACCCTTGTTACCCATTTTTCATGTACTATAAATGATTTTTAGAGTTGTACATATCACGTGAGAGTGAATATTATATATATTAAAAATACAAAGTGAATTCAAACCTTCCCATTTAAGATTGATATACTAGTTGAATTACTTGTTCTCTAGATTTTAAAAAATGAATACATATTATAATTGGTTTATACTATTACTTATTCTAGTATTGGTATATTGATCAACAATACTCATAAATAACTTTTAAAAAAAATAGTAACTCAGAAATTCATATAAAAGATGTTTTATATATATTATGTCGCACTTAATATAAGTCTTTCATTTTTTTATATATGAGTGCAATATATATTGATATCTCTTTTTATTATTTTTCATAATTTTTTTATAAATAAAATAATAAAATATTTTATATCTGGTAATGAAGATTTATAATTTATTTATACGACTTGTATTATTGCTTGATAATATATTTTATTAAAAAACAATATACTTTATATTTTAAATTTAATAAATTAGTTATTTTGATTTAACTAACTAGATTTAATTATATTTTTTAAATAAAAAGAAAATATTATTCGATTAAAAGAAATTACCATGCAACTTTATACTCTAGTAAGTGTCATTCTCAAATCATAGAAGTCCTAAAAGTTACATAATTATTTACTCATTAGGTCATATTTTTTTTAAGTTTCAAATGTCTTTCGATTTGTTTTGAGGTCCATTAATCTCGAGTTTTTAATTTTCAATGAGGTTATTCTTTCAGAATCCCGAAGTCTGAAACACAACCAATTGAACCACTATTCATGACAGTGAAATAAGAACCACTTGATTCTTTTTCACTATTCAAACCAATTCTAGTGGTCTTCTTGATAAGGAACATGTTCTTATCAAATTTCCTCCATAAACACTACTAACAATGTTACTAGAATTATAGATTTTGATATCAACATTAAAAGTGCAAGACTTAGATCCAGTTCTTATTTTTATTAATTTTTTTCAACATTTAAACATTCATGTTGTTGTTGAAGTTTTTGAGCGGATTATATCGATATTAAAGATAAATTGTAGTAAAGTTCTTAATTCTCTTTAACCATGAACTTGTTGAAGAGATCTTATGTATAATTGTTGTTCTTTGGATTTTATAAAATCAAGTTTTGATCTTAGAATGAATTTTATTTATATTTTCAGCCACTATCGTGGGAAAGAAGAAGGTTTGAGAAAAATAATTTAAAATATGAAAGTAAAAATAAATCAATCAAAAAAGTGAAGCTAAAATTGGAACGTGTGAGTAATATTATTTGGTGTTTGTGTTTTGATGAGTGCTCATTCAAGTGTGAGGATAAAATCAAATGTTTTTTTAAGAGCCGGTTAATTTTAGAACAATTGAAATGAAAAAATACATTTAATTATCTAAAAAAAGGTTTGAAACTAGGGCAACTTAGATTTTTAAATTTAAATTTATTTCATTTACATATAATTTTAAAAAAAACTACTGAAACATCAATTGTTGTAATGACTGATTCATAATTTGTTTATGACTTGTATTGATTTTGTGTGTATATAATAGATGTAAATACTTTGATTTGATTTTCAATCGCTATAATATAATTTTAAATATTGTTAATACCAATATAAATTTTCAAGCACCAAATTACGGTTAGGGCATGTGTACTTACGGTCTGAATAGAAAATCAACAATGTGAATCAACCATCATCATCATCTAGGAAGATGTTAGACCAATTAGGGACAAATAAAGTTTCACAAATAGTGGGAATACCAACAATCACGTCTCCTCTCATAATTTCTAAAATTATGACAGTTATTCCACATAATAAACTAGTGGTAATGATTGTGTCTTTTATTAGAAAATAGTTAGACATTGAAATACATGTTTTGTATCAGGTGTCTCAATAACTTGTTGATACTATACAATCTATGGTTCATAACAAGGTTCAACAAATAAGAGAATTGAATATCAAACGAGCCAAATCAGGTAGCAGTTGTATCACGTCAACTTCTTAAGGAATTGAATGACGCCATGGTCAAATTATTACTCAAAGGTATGAAAAATATACAAAGGTAGGGACTTTCCAAGCCCACCCAAGTCATATACAACATGGACCTTTTACCCCAATGTTATTCACAATCTAGTTTTTTTCATAGAACTTTAAGGGAAGCTAGTGGAGAATGGACTGTAATTGGAATACTCATCAACTTGGAAAAATGCATATGGCAAGGAAGTTAACTAAGGTAGTAATGTAAATTATCATGTTGCATGTATCTCCTTATGACAATTTCGTCTGGGAGAACAACATGTTTAACGTGGGAGGACACGCCATCAGCCTAACATTAAGAACATAGACACCAGGTTGACATTATTCGATTCAACAACCATGAAACATTTTCCCACCTATTTTGGTCAATTATACAAAATACCTGCCACAACCTTATGTTTTCATATCACTCTTGACAAGTTCAACAACATCTTGACAAATTGTTGGTTATGTTGGTTAACTTCCATGGATCATTAATCCATTTTACCACTATAACAAGTCAGTGGTATTTCGAACACATGCGAGAAAAAAATGTACAAATGAACCAAGAGATACCTTGGGAGAAATTCACCACATCATGTTTAATTTAAAAAGGGTTTCTAAAACCCCTAAATAATTTATGGTTATATCCAGCTACACCTCTGGGACATCAATTGTTGGATTACAACCTCATAGTCAATGTGATCAAGTTTTTTTGGGATCCAAGTTAAGATCATTGATAAGCCTAGGTATATGAGTCTCTATCTTAAGTGGGTGGATAAATTGGTGCCTTTACGTGGAGGTTATAAGACTTTTGGATTTTTTATTTATTGGGAAATTGTCAAGATGTTAAGTGACAAAAATGATGATCCAGGGGCTCAAATGACTATAAGGATTGCATTCCATGGTAGATTGGCTACAAAACAACACCTTTATCGATATGGCATGATATTTGATGATAGATGTTGTTCGTGTACTCAAGAAGAGGAAATTATTAATCATCTACTATTTGGTTGTCCTGAAAAGGCCAGTATTTGGACCAAGGTTCTTAATTGGACTCAGATTGCACACATTTCGTGCACATGGGATGAGGAATTGGAGGGGTTGAGTAAGAGTACTAATGGTAAGGGGTGGAGAGTCTCCATCCTAAAACTTGCTATTACGGAAACTGTCTATGGCGTATAGGCTACCGTAATTATATTTTTTATGGTAATGTTGTAGATAAGACAAAAATAGCTGATAACATAATAGATATGATTGTGTATATGGGCTGGTATAGTCGGAAACTTAGGACACATATAGCTAAGTTGATGATATTTTAGTGTCCTCGCTTCTTCTTTATTGTCTTTTTTGATGGGTGGATCCATGTGATCGTCTTGTACTCTACTATTTTTGAATTAATTCAATCTTCATTTGATTAAAAAAAATGATGATTTTGCAAGTTAGGAACCTTTATGAGAACCTAGTTTTTAGGACTAATCATTTTTTATATTCTTAAGATAAAAAACTCTTTTATAAATATAATTATATTGGGATCTTATTTGTTATTTTATGTGTGCTTGTGAGTGGAATAAATACGACATGTATATATAAAGTTCATCATCAATATGAGAGAAACATTGGTTCTCAAGTTCAATATTAAACTCATTACAATAAATGAAAAAAATATGTTTGAAGGAACTACAAGTTGTTGGACATGAGACTCCAAACACAAGATGGGGATGAATTATAAATATATTTTCAAAACAAAATCTTTTACACAAATTAAAATTAAAAAGATTTTGTAAAACAAATAGGATAAAAAGAACGAAAACAATAAAATAGAATAGAAACACAATAAAATGAATGGAAAATAAAGAGTTGAGAGATAAGAGAAAATACTAGAATTATAAGGGTTTGGTCTTAATGAAGAGACCTACTCCTCTACCCAAGAATTCCTCCTTGAAAGTTTCCACTATCTTTAGAGCTTTTAACATGATATGTCCATGAACCTCCTTTTACAAGGATTTGAATTTTGAATGGCTAACTACCCAACCAATACCTAGAGTTTTAAGTATGATGACCTCTCAACCTATTGAGAGCTTTTAGAACATGCTATACTCATAAACTAAGAGATAACTTTTAACATATGGCTAAGCTCACAAATCGACTGAGGGTTATAATAACAGAGACCTCCTCAACCAAACATAGATTTTACTTGGTTTACCTCAATAACTAAAATAGAGTTTCTCAATTAGTTTAGCTCACAACCAAACTATATTTTCTTTCAATGAGATATTACAAAAATGCCCTAACACAAGACCAGACTCCTCAGTGGTATAAAGATCTCACTCTCAAAACAAATGAGGCAAAATGTGAGAAAATAAAAGAGCGAGAAGACATTAAGAGAAAGGTATCTCAAATACGTTTTCTAGGGTGTTAGACATGAGAAATAATTCCTCTATTAATAGGACAAAAAGTTTGCTCAAATATGTAAATAACCTATGGGCTTTTTAAAGCTGATAATCGATTATGTCAAGTGCATAATTTATTATGGCATCTCAAAATGGGATGTTTTGATTTATAATCGTTGCCAACCATTAAGGGACTTCTCCAATCGATTTTAAGCTTACTGAGTAAAATAATCGACTATCCCAAAGGCTTAATCAATTATCACTATGAAAAATATGCTTCTAATTGATCAAACATTTCCCTAATCAATTGGCTAGGATTTTAAAATATTTTTAGGTGTTTTTATAATATCAATATAGGCTTTTCAAGGGGTTTAACTGTGTGTACGGTTTTCCTTAGTAAAATATGTTAGACAAGTGACTTCAAGCATAAGAGGGAGTGTATTGTGGTATTCAAAATTTGTGATTAGTTTCAAGATTTTATTACTTAAAAAGAAAATTGTGTTAGTATCCATGAAAATAAGATAAAAATTCAGAATAAGGCGGTAAAGTAGATGATAAAATTAAAAGAGAAAGAGTTAGAGAGATGACACTAGAGAATTATCCAGATTCGGCCAAACGTTGACCTAGTCTTATCCCTTGGAGATTTTCTTGAGATTTCCCTATAATTTTGATCTTTTACAAGATATGTCAATGAACCTTTGATACAAGTAAATCGAGATATTTTACAATGATTATCCCTTAACGAAAAGAGAACCTTTCACTAGATGAATTCACGAACCGAGTAGAGATTTCACCAACAAATATCAATAATCAAACAAAACATTTACAAGTTGAGTTATATAACCAAATAGGGATTTTCTAATGGTTGATTTCAAGATCCAAACTAAACCTTCACTAATATCGCACTCGTAAAAGTAAAACTATGGCGAGACATCAGTACAATTGTTTCCTCACAAGTAGTTTACACTCACAAGGCACTAATGCAACTTTGGTGGAAGAAAATATTTTAAAGAGACAAAAGAGAGAGATAAATTGTAAATAATTAGGAAAATTTGAATACTTGTGTGAAATGAAGTGAGGAAAGGCCTCCTTTATATAGGAGAAAATCGGCTTAAAATGGAAACAATTCATGGGCCAAATTATTGGCCTAATCGATTAGTCTAATCAATTAAGTGCATCAAAAAATCGATTATTATGACCCAAAAAGGAAGCTTTTAATATAGAGTCATTTCCAATCATTATGAAACAATTATAATTGATTATAAAATTGATTAGGCATCATCAAGTGGATTAGACACATGATCTAATTGATTAGAAAGTTTGAAAAAAGTTTCCTAGTTAAGCAAACAGTCCCCTAATCAACTAGATAGGCCTTAAAAAAACATTTTTAGTTAATTTTATTAAGTAAAGAGAGACGTTAAAAGTATTTTAAGTGTGTGAGTGTGAAGACAATCTTTCTACAATTTGGTTTTGATGAAGACAAGATTTCAATTGCAAAAGGAATGGATCAATTCATATGAAAGCATAAAGATTCAAGTATTTCAAAAAGAGCTTAAACTTCATTGATCAAAAATATTAAGGTATATGATATACAATTCTCTTAATGCATAAACAAGTGTTCTCAAACATTCATACATGTTCCATAATATTTGCAAAACATTAGAAAATCATTCAAGCTTTTAAAAATAAGTTTTTAGTGTTTTTTGCATGTGGGAACCGAGTTCCAGTTTGGAGGAACCGGTTCCCAGTTCCCTCTGCCCAGCAATTTGTTGTTCATCATGTCCAGGAACCGAGTTCCACTTTTTAGGAACCGGTTCCCCAGTTCATATTTTCAAATTTTTTTAACGTTACAGAAAGGGAACCCGGGTTCTGGTTTAAGGGAACCGGTTCCCACGTGAATTTTTTCAAAAATTCAGATTTCTTTTCTTTCTTCAAAAGGTACCTCTTCATCTTTTACTCTTGCATCCTTCCATACAAAATAACCTTTTGTAAAGGTGTCTTAGAGGCTATATATTTCAGATTTTTCAGATTTTATTCTTTACCTCTTTCATTCAAATAATTCAAACAATTCAAACAATTCAAGTGTCCATATCTTTCACAAAATTCATCAAGTGTCCATACTTCATTTTTATTTGAAACTTTGTTCATACAACTTTCACTCAAATATCAAAGTTTCATATCATACATCCATTGAACACTTGTTTATCATTAAAAGAATTGTATGCTTGAAAGGGAAGATCAATCCAAGATTGATATATTATTCATCTTCATAAATTCTTGTATCATTCAAAAATTATTTCTCCTTACTATCCAGGATTGTTGGAAGTAAGTGTTGTGTTTGAAGAGGATTGTTCTTCATTCACATTAGTGTTGTTTTGGTCTTAAAGGTGTTAAGAACCTTTGATCACCCTATAGGTTAGATAGTAGGCATAGGCTTGTACAATAATTCTAACTATAGTGAAATCTCTTTCGTGTTTGAAAGGGGACTGGAGTACTCTCGGATTGTGAGGGAAACCAGTATATATCGTTGTGTTCTTTATCTTTTTGCTTTTACCGCTTTCATTACCATTACCAAGAAAAAGATAAAAACCATCAAAAGCCTTCAAACACTTAACCAAAATTTTAGTAAAGACATTCTCATAAAACCGATTATTTTTTGAAAACCTAATTCACCCCCCTCTTAGGCACATCTGATATTTACATTTGGCATCAGAGCAAGTTATAGGTAACTTGTTCCTAAAGATCCAGAATGGCTTCCGCAAATCAAAAACTGGTTTTCAAAGATGGTGGTTCTAACAACAAGCCTCCATTGTTTTGTGGTGAATATTTTGACTTTTGGAAAATCCAAATGAAGGCTCATCTAGAAGCACAAGGAGAAGAAGTTTGGGAGGCTGTCCTACAAGGTCCTCATGTTCCTATAACGGTCGTTAATGGTGTTGGATCGGAGAAACCTAAAGCGTCATGGGATGATAATGATAGAAAAAGGGTTCTTGCTGACAAAAAGGCGGTCAATCTTCTTCATGGTGCTCTTAGTATGGATGAATTCTTCCGAGTATCAACATGTACAACATCAAAAGAAATTTGGGATACTCTTGTAGAAACTCATGAAGGTACCGCTGAAGTTAAAAGATCAAGATTGAATACTTTAAGCCAAGAGTACGAACTGTTTAGAATGAAGCCCGGAGAAACTATTCTCGATTTGCAAAAACGATTCGTACATTTGACAAATCACTTGAAGGCACTTGGTAAGACTCTTACTACCGAAGAACTTAATCTTAAAGTGCTCAGATCTTTGACAAGGGAGTGGCAACCAAAAGTGACGGCGATATCCGAAAAGAAGAACTTATCAAAACTTACTTCCGCAACACTATTTGGAAAACTTCAAGAATATGAGACGGAACTTGGAAGATTGGAAAAGCATGAGAACTTAGAGAAGAAATCCAAAGGCATTGCATTAAAGGTAGATTCAAAAGAAAGCAAATTGAAAGATGCATCGGATGAAGATGAAAACTTCTTGCTTCTTGTAAAAAGGTTAGGCAAATTTTTTAATAAAAATAATATTGATAATACTAACTATGTCAAAAGAAAGAAATTCTCAAAGCATAAAGATAAGGAAGCATCCACTTCATCACAAGAAGTTACATGCTATGAATGTGGGAAACAAGGACACATAAAGCCGGAATGTCCAAAGCTTTCGAAGAAGAATGGATTCAAAGGAAAAAGGGAGTTCAAAAATAAAAAGGCCTACATAGCATGGGAAGATAATGAAGTAAGTTCCTCATCAGACTCCGATAGTGACGAAAGTGCAAACCTAGCACTAATGGCATCACACCACTCCGACGATGAAGAAGGCGAGGTTAGTTATGATGATTCTCTTTTTGATAATGGTGCACAAGGTGCAATATATGAATTATTAAAAGAATGCAAAATTCTCTATAAAACTATCTCATCTCAAAAGAAAATAATATCATCTTTAGAAGAGAAGGTTAAGATAATTGAAGTAGAACATAAAGATGACAAAGAAAAAGTGATTAGTGTTCAAGAAGATAATGTTGCATGCAAGAATTGTGAATCACTTTCCTTCCAAATTGTCCAATTAAAACGTGTTTTAGAAAGATATGAAAAAGGGAAAATTGGATTGGAAAATGTTCTTAGCACACAAAGATACTCCAATGATAAGAGCGGACTTGGTTTCTCTAAATTTGATAAACCTAGATCCAACAAGACTATCTTTGTCAAGGCTAGTAACCAACCAATTCAAGAGAAAGTGATCAAGCCTAAAGTAATGCAACATTATCCTAAAAGGAAGAACTTTGTTAAGAAGAAATCTTATCCTCCTAGATATAGAAGTAACTTTGAACCTACTTGTTTTTATTGTGGTATTATTGGTCACACACCCAATGCTTGTTATGTAAGGAACTTTAGTGTTCCTAGTGGACATTATGTATGGGTGAAGAAAGGAACTAACTATGATAGACCCAAAGCCATTTGGGTACCTAACAAAACTTAATTTGTTTTGTAGGCATGCTTGAAGACCACCTCAAACCTATGGTATCTAGATAGTGGTTGTTCAAAGCATATGACGGGAGACCTAAACCAATTTTCAGATCTAAGGTTAAAGGCCAAGGGTTTTGTCACTTATGGAGACAACAATAAGGGAAGAATTCTTGGCAAAGGCAAAGTTGGTGCACCACCTTTCACATCCATTGAAGATGTTCTTTATGTTGAAGGACTAAAGCATAATCTTCTAAGCATTAGCCAACTTTGTGACAAAGGCTTCAAGATCAAATTCACTAAGGAGGAATGCTTGATTATCGATGAAGTCACCAATGAGGTAAAACTCAAAGGTACAAGAATTAATAACATTTTTATGATTTCTTTAAATGATTTATCTTTGAAAGTAAAATGTCTTTTGGTAAACAATAATGAATCATGGTTATGGCATAAGAGAGCAGCCCATATTCATATGGATCATTTAAATAAATTAACCAAACATGATCTTGTTATTGGCCTACCTAAGATAAAGTTTGTCAAAGATAAATTATGTGATGCATGTCAAAAGGGAAAGCAAACCAAATCATCTTTCAAACTAAAGAATGTGGTGACTACAACAAGACCACTTCAATTGTTGCATATGGATTTATTTGGTCCATCAAGGACAAGAAGCTTCGGAGGTAATGTATACGCTTTAGTTATTGTTGATGATTATTCTAGATATTCTTGGACTTTGTTTCTTGTGCAGAAAAGTGATGCTTTTAAAGCCTTTAAGAAGTATGCAAAACAAATCCAAAATGAAAAATCATTAAAGATTGTATCCATAAGAAGTGATCATGGTGGAGAGTTTCAAAATGCATCGTTTGAAGAATTTTGTGAAGAACATGGTATCTCTCATAATTTTTCAGCACCAAGAACTCCACAACAAAATGGAGTAGTCGAAAGGAAAAATAGGTTTCTAGTGGAACTTGCAAGAACAATGCTTAGTGATGCAAATCTTCCTAAATATTTTTGGGCGGATGCGGTTAGTACGGCATGTTATGTTGGAAATCGAGTAATCATTAGACCTATCTTAAAGAAGACTCCATATGAACTCTTCAAAGGAAGAAAGCCAAACATTGCTCACTTTCACATTTTTGGATGCAAGTGCTTTGTTCTAAACAATGACAAAGACAATCTTGGTAAGTTTGATGAGAAATCCGACGAAGGTATATTTCTTGGTTATTCTCTTTCTAGTAAAGCATATAGAATTTATAATAAAAGAACTTTAACTATTGAAGAATCCATGCATGTATCTTTTGATGAGACTAACACTTCCAAAGAGGAAATAGTTGCTTGTGATGATGATGATCCTTTAGATTTACCCTCGGAAGAACTTTCAAATGATACAATTGTGAAGGCACCGGAAGAACTTTCAAGTGATATAATTGTGAAGGCACCGGAAGTACAACAAGAAAGTGTTCAACAAGAAAGTGTACAACAAGAATCAAACACCAATGATCTACCAAAAGAATGGAGAACTCATAGAGATCATCCTATTGATAAAGTTATTGGTGATATTAGTCAAGGAGTTGCAACAAGATTAAATCTCAAAGATGCTTGCTTACACATGGCTTTTGTTTCTCAAATTGAACCTTCCAAAGTTGATGAAGCCTTAGGAGACGATCAATGGATAAATGCAATGCAAGAAGAATTGAATCAATTCGAGAGAAATCAAGTTTGGGAACTTGTGCCTAGACCAAGTAATAAACACATCATAGGTACTCGATGGGTGTTTAAGAACAAACTTGATGAGAATGGTATAATTGTTCGAAACAAAGCAAGATTGGTGGCCCAAGGTTACAATCAAGAAGAAGGAATCGACTTTGAAGAAACATTTGCTCCGGTTGCAAGGTTAGAAGCTATTCGTCTTTTACTTGCTTATGCATGTTCATTAAATTTTCAGCTTTATCAAATGGACGTCAAGAGCGCATTCTTGAATGGCTACATCAATGAAGAAGTCTATGTCAAACAACCCCCGGGATTTGAAGACTTCAAGAATCCTACACATGTCTTTAAGTTGAGAAAGGCTCTTTATGGCTTAAAGCAAGCACCAAGAGCATGGTATGATAGACTTAGCAATTTTTTGTGTGAAAAGGGTTTCGAAAAGGGTAAGGTTGATAAAACTTTGTTCATTAAGAAAATCAAGAGTAACACTTTATTGGTTCAAGTCTATGTTGATGATATCATTTTTGGATCGACTAACAAAGAAATGTGTGAGGAATTCTCATTGATGATGCAAGGAGAATTCGAGATGTCTATGATGGGAAAGATGAACTACTTTCTTGGACTACAAATTAAGCAACTCAAAGATGGAATCTTTATCAATCAATCCAAATATTGTAAAGAATTATTGAAGAAGTTTGATATGGATAATTGTAAAGCAATGAATACTCCAATGGGCTCCGGTACATATGTTGATCAAGATGAATCCGGTACTCCAATTGATATTACTAAGTATCGAGGTATGATTGGTTCTTTATTATATTTGACGGCAAGCCGTCCTGACATAATGTTTAGTGTTTGTCTTTGTGCTCGCTTCCAAGCAAATCCAAAGGAATCACATCTTATGGCGGTTAAAAGGATCATGAAGTATCTCAAAGGAACAACCAATGTTGGCTTATGGTATCCAAAAGGTAGTGTTTGCAATTTAATTGGTTATTCTGACGCGGATTATGCAGGATGTAAAACTGATCGTAAAAGCACAAGTGGTACTTGTCACATTCTTGGAAATGCATTAGTATCATGGGCTTGTAAAAAGCAAGCATGTGTTGCTCTTAGTACGGCCGAAGCAGAATACATAGCAGCGGGTAGTTATTGTGCACAAATTCTTTGGCTTAAGCAACAACTTCGTGACTACGGACTTGATCTCGGATGTATTCCTCTTCGATGCGACAATACAAGTGCTATAAATATTACAAAGAATCCGGTCATGCATTCAAGAACCAAACACATAGACATTCGACATCATTTTCTTCGCGATCATGTGCTTAAAGGAGATGTTGAAGTCACATTTGTGGATACTCATAACCAACTTGCGGATATCTTCACCAAGCCACTCGCAAAAGAACCTTTTTACAAAATTCGGCGAGAACTTGGAATTTTAGATGAAAAAGATATATGATTCTTCATTTGGTAAAACAAAGGTACACATATGATTAATATTTTTTTTATATATATATACTAGCAATAATGTCTATGATTTTCTATGTGTAAAATGCTTCCTTCTATGCATTTTTAGCTTTTTTGGTTAAGGAACCCGGGTTCCCAAAAGGGGGAACCGGTTCCTAGGTACGTCTGCCAAATTTTTTATTCTTTGTAAGGTCTGGAACCCGGGTTCCCAAAAGGGGGAACCGGTTCCTGCGCAACGTCCTCACTTCCTTTATTTTTATTTTTGTTTTATTCAAACATGTGATTATTTTTATTTCCTCTTTTATGTCACATTGTTCAAACATGTGACACTTTCTCTCTTTTCTATATGTCATAACTCTACTTTTATGTTCCCTTCTCTTTTCTCTATGTGTCATAACTTGTCTTTTATTTGAATTTATTCACTCCATCTCATAACTCATTCTCATTCATTTCATTCAACCTCTCTCCAACAACTTTGACCAACTCATTCATCTCCTTCTTGACTACAATATTCATCCTCTTAAACCTTCATCCACTACCATTAAAACTCCACTAAATCAAGCTTTTGTTCCACCAAAATTAAAACCCACTCATCCAAACCCTTATATATACTCTCACACATCCAAAACTCATATCACAAAACTCTCCACAACATCAAATCCGAAAATCCCCTTCTCAAACCCTAACTTTCAAAAAGCTTCATCCATGGCTTCTTCATCAAGAGCATCAAAGGGAAAGAAAAAGGCTAGGAATGATTTTGATGAACAACCTCTTCCAAAGAATCCAAAGCTTAACATTCGGAATAGGCCTCTCTTGATTTCAAAATATGGTAACCTTGAATCCTTTCCTTCTCATAGTTTTATATTTCCGGAAAAACTAAGATATCAAGGGGTTTATGATTTTGTTAGTGATTATGGAAAAATATATCCGGATTTGGTTAAGGAGTTCTATGATAATTTGACTATTGTGTTTGGTAATGATCTATCTAACCTAGAAAAAATTAAGCTCACCTCTTCGGTTCGTAACAAAACTATTAGGATGGATGTTGCTTCTTTTGGAAATTGTTTAGGACTCCCTACTACCGGCCAAGTTTTGGTTGCCGGATATACACCCGAGTGGGAAGGCTTTAGCAAAACACAAAGCTTTTTAGATATAATCCGACCATCCCAAACCGCTACCGTAACTCAACAAAACCCTCTCCCCTCAAAGTTTAACATGTTTGGATCAAACTTTCCGGTTAATGAGAGAATGCTCCATTTCATCATTGCTTATGTTTTGCTCCCAAAACATTCTAATCATTCTCGTGTCAATGAGGTGGAACTTCAAGTGCTTTATGGTGTCAAGAATAACATTCATATCAATTGGGCTGTCACAATGTTGCTCCACATGCATAGGCTTCAACACTTGAGTGGTGGTTTACCTTATAGTAGACCCATTACACATATCATGAAAGCTGCCGGTGTGAACCTTAAGAATCAACCTTCTTTACCTCTGACTCCAAGGGAATGTGAGATCAATGACAAAACCGCTCTCAAGAATACCGGTATTGTCTTAGCTATGGACGGAACTTTTGTTTACAAGGATGATGATGTTCCACCACCCATTCCGGAAGGAGGAGCTACTTTGGATATAGTCTTCAACAAATTGTGCTCTATTGAAACAACAATTGCTAATCACTATCAAGAACAACAAGCGGAAAATGCCTTCTTTCGCCAACAATTTGCTCAAATTCTCCAATACCATAACCAACCCAATCAAGAGGATAATGGTGGCCAAGGCCAAGATGATGAAGGGATTGATGGCATGGATGATGAATGAGCATTATGTGTTTCATTTGTTTCCTTTCAATTTACATATATTTTCCGTGTTTAATGTCCTATTTCGTTTATGCATTTCTAGTTTGTATTATGGTTTAATTTCTACGTTATGTTTCATTAAGTTTCAATTCCTATATTGTAAGACTTATGGTATGTTATTTTTATCATTATTTCTATGTGTTAACTTTTATTTATATTATCATACATGATATTTTCTATCTTTCATCTTCTTTCCCATTCCTTTTTGCTAATGACAAAGGGGGAGAAGAATTATATATAAACTATATATATGCACATGTATGTTTGTATGTTTCTCTAACAATTTGTAGCAAGCAAATCTTCAATAAAAAATGGACTCAAGCAAAGCATCAATTATCATATGCAAATCTTCAATAAAAGAATGGACTCAAGCAAAGTATCAATTATCATATTAAGGGGGAGCTTTGTCTTAGAGGGAGGAGATCCAAATGTTAAAGAAACATCACCATTCTACCAATTTCAAGTAATTTGTCATCATCAAAAAGGGGGAGAATGTGAAGACAATCTTTCTACAATTTGATTTTGATGAAGACAAGATTTCAATTGCAAAAGGAATGGATCAATTCATATGAAAGCATAAAGATTCAAGTATTTCAAAAAGAGCTTAAACTTCATTGATCAAAAATATTAAGGTATATGATATACAATTCTCTTAATGCATAAACAAGTGTTCTCAAACATTCATACATGTTCCATAATATTTGCAAAACATTAGAAAATCATTCAAGCTTTTAAAAATAAGTTTTTAGTGTTTTTTGCATGTGGGAACCGAGTTCCAGTTTGGAGGAACCGGTTCCCAGTTCCCTCTGCCCAGCAATTTGTTGTTCATCATGTCCAGGAACCGAGTTCCACTTTTTAGGAACCGGTTCCCCAGTTCATATTTTCAAATTTTTTTAACGTTACAGAAAGGGAACCCGGGTTCTGGTTTAAGGGAACCGGTTCCCACGTGAATTTTTTCAAAAATTCAGATTTCTTTTCTTTCTTCAAAAGGTACCTCTTCATCTTTTACTCTTGCATCCTTCCATACAAAATAACCTTTTGTAAAGGTGTCTTAGAGGCTATATATTTCAGATTTTTCAGATTTTATTCTTTACCTCTTTCATTCAAATAATTCAAACAATTCAAGTGTCCATATCTTTCACAAAATTCATCAAGTGTCCATACTACATTTTTATTTGAAACTTTGTTCATACAACTTTCACTCAAATATCAAAGTTTCATATCATACATCCATTGAACACTTGTTTATCATTAAAAGAATTGTATGCTTGAAAGGGAAGATTAATCCAAGATTGATATATTATTCATCTTCATAAATTCTTGTATCATTTAAAAATTATTTCTCCTTACTATCCAGGATTGTTGGAAGTAAGTGTTGTGTTTGAAGAGGATTGTTCTTCATTCACATTAGTGTTGTTTTGGTCTTAAAGGTGTTAAGAACCTTTGATCACCCTATAGGTTAGATAGTAGGCATAGGCTTGTACAATAATTCTAACTATAGTGAAATCTCTTTCGTGTTTGAAAGGGGACTGGAGTACTCTCGGATTGTGAGGGGAACCAGTATATATCGTTGTGTTCTTTATCTTTTTGCTTTTACCGCTTTCATTACCATTACCAAGAAAAAGATAAAAACCATCAAAAGCCTTCAAACACTTAACCAAAATTTTAGTAAAGACATTCTCATAAAACCGATTATTTTTTGAAAACCTAATTCACCCCCCTCTTAGGCACATCTGATACTTACATTTGGCATCAGAGCAAGTTATAGGTAACTTGTTCCTAAAGATCCAGAATGGCTTCCGCAAATCAAAAACCGGTTTTCAAAGATGGTGGTTCTAACAACAAGCCTCCATTGTTTTGTGGTGAATATTTTGACTTTTGGAAAATCCAAATGAAGGCTCATCTAGAAGCACAAGGAGAAGAAGTTTGGGAGGCTGTCCTACAAGGTCCTCATGTTCCTATAACGGTCGTTAATGGTGTTGGATCGGAGAAACCTAAAGCGTCATGGGATGATAATGATAGAAAAAGGGTTCTTGCTGACAAAAAGGCGGTCAATCTTCTTCATGGTGCTCTTAGTATGGATGAATTCTTCCGAGTATCAACATGTACAACATCAAAAGAAATTTGGGATACTCTTGTAGAAACTCATGAAGGTACCGCTGAAGTTAAAAGATCAAGATTGAATACTTTAAGCCAAGAGTACGAACTGTTTAGAATGAAGCCCGGAGAAACTATTCTCGATTTGCAAAAACGATTCGTACATTTGACAAATCACTTGAAGGCACTTGGTAAGACTCTTACTACCGAAGAACTTAATCTTAAAGTGCTCAGATCTTTGACAAGGGAGTGGCAACCAAAAGTGACGGCGATATCCGAAAAGAAGAACTTATCAAAACTTACTTCCGCAACACTATTTGGAAAACTTCAAGAATATGAGACGGAACTTGGAAGATTGGAAAAGCATGAGAACTTAGAGAAGAAATCCAAAGGCATTGCATTAAAGGTAGATTCAAAAGAAAGCAAATTGAAAGATGCATCGGATGAAGATGAAAACTTCTTGCTTCTTGTAAAAAGGTTAGGCAAATTTTTTAATAAAAATAATATTGATAATACTAACTATGTCAAAAGAAAGAAATTCTCAAAGCATAAAGATAAGGAAGCATCCACTTCATCACAAGAAGTTACATGCTATGAATGTGGGAAACAAGGACACATAAAGCCGGAATGTCCAAAGCTTTCGAAGAAGAATGGATTCAAAGGAAAAAGGGAGTTCAAAAATAAAAAGGCCTACATAGCATGGGAAGATAATGAAGTAAGTTCCTCATCGGACTCCGATAGTGACGAAAGTGCAAACCTAGCACTAATGGCATCACACCACTCCGACGATGAAGAAGGCGAGGTTAGTTATGATGATTCTCTTTTTGATAATGGTGCACAAGGTGCAATATATGAATTATTAAAAGAATGCAAAATTCTCTATAAAACTATCTCATCTCAAAAGAAAATAATATCATCTTTAGAAGAGAAGGTTAAGATAATTGAAGTAGAACATAAAGATGACAAAGAAAAAGTGATTAGTGTTCAAGAAGATAATGTTGCATGCAAGAATTGTGAATCACTTTCCTTCCAAATTGTCCAATTAAAACGTGTTTTAGAAAGATATGAAAAAGGGAAAATTGGATTGGAAAATGTTCTTAGCACACAAAGATACTCCAATGATAAGAGCGGACTTGGTTTCTCTAAATTTGATAAACCTAGATCCAACAAGACTATCTTTGTCAAGGCTAGTAACCAACCAATTCAAGAGAAAGTGATCAAGCCTAAAGTAATGCAACATTATCCTAAAAGGAAGAACTTTGTTAAGAAGAAATCTTATCCTCCTAGATATAGAAGTAACTTTGAACCTACTTGTTTTTATTGTGGTATTATTGGTCACACACCCAATGCTTGTTATGTAAGGAACTTTAGTGTTCCTAGTGGACATTATGTATGGGTGAAGAAAGGAACTAACTATGATAGACCCAAAGCCATTTGGGTACCTAACAAAACTTAATTTGTTTTGTAGGCATGCTTGAAGACCACCTCAAACCTATGGTATCTAGATAGTGGTTGTTCAAAGCATATGACGGGAGACCTAAACCAATTTTCAGATCTAAGGTTAAAGGCCAAGGGTTTTGTCACTTATGGAGACAACAATAAGGGAAGAATTCTTGGCAAAGGCAAAGTTGGTGCACCACCTTTCACATCCATTGAAGATGTTCTTTATGTTGAAGGACTAAAGCATAATCTTCTAAGCATTAGCCAACTTTGTGACAAAGGCTTCAAGATCAAATTCACTAAGGAGGAATGCTTGAAAGATGAAAGTGGATAATTCGTTCACATTGGTTTGAAGTAGAAAGATGAAAGCTTCATGGAGAATGAATATGGATGCAAAGGGTTAAGGGTTTCCAGATCCAAAATAATACGTGTACTATTTTTTATTTTAGTTTTTTGATTTCGATTTCAGATCCAAAATAATTTCGATTTTTTATTATAGTTTTTCAATTTTGATTTCAGTTTCGTTTTTCAATTTCAGATTTAATGTCGATTTTAGTTTCTGGGTTTCGGTTTCTCCATTATTTTGAAGGTTTCGTTAATTGGGGAATGATGATGAAGATGATTCAGTTGAAGAAGACAAAGATTTAAGGAAACAATCTCGTTCTTGGATTTCTTCAAATTTACTGGGTTTCTTCAATTAAAAATCACGAACCCTAAATTTAAAGCCACTGCCTCCATTCCGTCATGTTCACCATGATTTTGCCTTATTATTTTGGTTCCTTAATTCTTGTCTGTCTTCTACTCTTGGTTATAATTTAGATTTGCCTTATTATAATGTCAATTTGGATTATTGTAATGAATGTTTATTGAGAGAATCTAAATCTATTGAGGAAGCATATGTTATAAAACTAATGGTGAAGATGCTAATAACAGTCTGTGTAAATTTATTTCAATCAAGACTTTACTATGAAAATGTAGCAAACGATTACCAGAATGGTGCAATAACAGAAAATGGTGCAATACTCACTAATTGGAAAATCTTAAAATACAAGAAACTGGAAACTGAGTTGATCTTGAAAGCAAGATTGAGGAACAGGATGAAGAACTTTGAAGAAACCCAAAAAACAAAAGAATTAATAAATTTTGTTAGTAAATTTGATCACAAAAAGAAAATTGCCTCAGTGGTAAAGTAATATCTATGGTGACCACAATGTACTAGGTTCGAATTCAGGTCTAAGACAAATTTTTTGAGGTTTTATTGAGTTTTAATTAATAGTATAATTATCATACGCCATATCAGATGCCACACAAGCAATTTTTTGAGGTTTTATTGAGTTTTAATTAATAGTATAATTATCATACGCCACATCAGATGCCACACAAGCAAAAGTTGACGCCGTTAGTAAAAATTGGACGGAAAGGACTAACGTGGACCTTTTTGAATAATTAAAGGACCACTTTGGAACTTTTTAAAGATAAGGGATCAGAATGTACCCCGAGGTAAACTTAAGGGACCAAAAAGGGTATTTAGCCATAGTTTTACCATAAAAAATTCCAATGTTTTTCCACTATTTTGAAGATATTGAAACAAGTATTTTTGTACAGTAAATTATCATCAAACTGAACACCAAAATCCCAATTCTTAAGCCTAGAAAAATCTAAAATTATATTCCTTTCTATTGAAGCAGATTACTCAACTACCAATGTTCAAGATATTTAATGATCTTGATCTAAAAATATTTCTAGACACAATAATGCTGCTCCAAGCTTCAATTTTGCAGTAACCTTTACTCGGATCTGACAAAGTCTTGTCTAAGCGGTTACTCTAACCAAGAATGATTGGATAACTCCGAACTTTGTTTTGCAACAACCTTTACTCGGTTCCAACAAATTCTTCCTTTGAGTATAGAGAAACTCTTCTCTTTCGGGATAAGCACTTCCAAATACTAAAGACAAGAAGTGATTCTTTATCCTAATACACACAAGAAAAATTCACACAAAAAACATTATATTCCCTAATATACCTAGAATCTACCTCTCACACTCAACCTTTAGAGTTAATCACCACAAAAATGGTTCCTTGATACAAGGTTGAAGATGATGAATAGTATCTAAAGAATATCACACAATACAACTACAAACTCTCACAACATCAACATTCTAGGAAGTTTTTCACAAGTTTGGATCAAAGAGATAATGTGTTTGTGAATAAAGAAAACTCTCATGAATTCTCTCAAGATTTTGGACAAAATGGCTATAGGTTTCTGGGTGAATATCCTAGGGTTAATAAATCTCGTTGACCATGAAATTAACAACTGATTAAATCACTCGTCAACCTCCAAAAGGAGACAAAGAAAAGGTTTAAATAGGTAATAGAGATTAGGCACAAAACGGTGAAGAAAAACACAAAATGATTCGAGTCATATTATGAGGTTATTAATTGAATCAAAGAAATAATGATTTGAATCAAAGGTAGTAAAGTGGATAATTTGTTATTTTATTTGAATTATGTTTTGTGTCTATGATTCAAGTCACACTAAAGTCTGATTTGAATTATAATTGGTGTTAAAAGTGAAGGATAGAAAAACACTTAGAAAGGGGGGGTTTGAATAAGTGTAGTCTAAAAACTTGAACGATAAAAACAATATGCACAGTTATTTTTATCCTGGTTCGTTGTTAACTAAACTACTCCAGTCCACCCCCACGGAGTGATTTACCTCACCTGAGGATTTAATCCACTAATCGCAACAGATTACAATGGTTTTCCACTTAGTCCGCGACTAAGTCTTCTAGAGTATCCTGATCACAACCTGATCACTCCAAGAACAAATGCTTAGACACAAGCTAAGACTTTCTTAGAGTATCCTGACCACCACGTGATCACTCTAATTACAACTGCTTAGACACAAGCTAAGACTTCCTAGAGTATCCTGATCAACACTTGATCACTCTAGTTACTTACAAATTAATGTAATCAAATAAGAGTTTTACAATGCTTCTTAAAAGCTATAATCACAACAGTGATATTTCTCTTAACGTTTAAGCTTAATCTCACTAATATATTACAACAGCAATGTAGTGAGCTTTGATGAAGATGAAGTTTCTGAGCTTTGAGTTTGAACAGCGTTTCAGCAAGTTTTTCAGAATAGTTTCGTTCAGAATTGGTAACCTTGCTTCTCATCAGAACTTCATATTTATAGGCGTTTGAGAAGATGACCGTTGAGCGCATTTAATGCTTTGCGTATTCCGTACAGCTTTGCATTTAATGTTTCACGCTTTTGTCAACTACCTCGAGCCTTGTTCACGCTGTTTCTACTGACGTTGCCTTTAATAGCTTCCAACGTTCCTTTTGTCAGTCAGCGTAGCCTGCCACCTGTACTTTCTTCTGATCTGATGTTTGAATATAATATTTGAATATCATCAGAGTCAAACAGCTTGGTGCATAGCATCTTCTTGTCTTCTGACCTTGAAGTGCTTCTGAGCGTGATACCATGAGAACTTCAGTGCTTCTGCTTCTGATCTCAAGTTCTTCTGATGCTTTCATAGACCCATGTTCTGATTCTGCCTTGACCATCTTCTGATGTCTTGCCAGACCATGTTCTGATGTTGCATGCTGAACCTTCTGAGACAAAGCTTTTGAGCGCTGATTTGTGCATACTCTTTATATATTTCCTGAAATGGAAATTGCAATGTATTAGAGTACCACATTATCTCACACAAAATTCATATCCTTGTTATCATCAAAACTAAGAATATTGATCAGAACAAATTTTGTTCTAACAATCTCCCCCTTTTTGATGATGACAAAAACATATATAAATGATATGAATTTGCGATCAGAAAGAGCAGACGGCTAAAGACAAATTACACAGCTATAGCATAAGCATGTGAATATGTCTCCCCCTGAGATTAACAATCTCCCCCTGAGATGAATAATCTCCCCCTGAAATAAATACTCGAAGAACTTTTAATGATAAAAGACTTCCCTGATTATTTCGGTAGAGACGATCACATAAGCTTCTGTCTTCTGATAATTCATAGCTTATGACTTCTGCTTCCATTGGACAGCTTCAGAACTTGAATTTCTTTAGATCCCTAGAACACTCACAGCTTCTGATTCCTGCTTCCATTTAGGACAGCTTCAGAACTTGAATTTCTTTGATCTTCAGAACATTCACAACTTCTGATTCCTGCTTCCATTTAGGACAGCTTCAGAACTTGAATTTCTTTGATCTTCAGAACATTCACAGCTTCTGATTCATGCTTCCATTTAGGACAGCTTCAGAACTTGAGTTTTCTGGATCTTTAGAACATTCACAGCTTCTGATTTCTGCTTCCCTCGGATAGCTTCATAGCTTTGAATTTCTTCTTACATCACTTCATGCTAGATTGTATCAGAACATTGTTGAATGTACCAGAGCATCATCAGAGCATCTCTACATCCTGAAATGTTACAGAACAAAACTAAACGACAAAAGTCAGCATGAATGAGTTAGAACATAAAATGTGTATCAGAACACAAAATATGTATCAGAGCCATATAAGCCATATAGAATATATCAGATCCAATAGACAATGTATCAGAGCAAATAGACAGTGATTTGGATCATATTCTATTATCAGAATTTCTGATCATTCTTCCTTCTTGCTTCTGATTCTGAAGCTTCCTAGCACTCAGCTTGCTTCAAGAATCCAAGAGATATTTCTAATCATTCTTCCTTCTTGCTTATGATTCTGAAGCTTCCTAGCACTCAACTTGCTTCAAGAATCCAAGAGCTTGATTCATCATCTTGTTGCTTCTCATGTTGATCTTGAATCTTTGATTCCTGCAACAACACAACTTAAAAACATATGAAGCTTGCAGCTTCTGTTAATAAATGTGGAGCCTTTTTACTCGGTAACTGATAATATTAATCAGATCATTTATCATATATTTTCTCCCCCTTTTTGTCATAACATCAAAAAGCATAAAAAGATTCAGATGTAAAGCAAGAGACAAAAGGAAAGAAACATAAATAACTTTTCATTGATTTCAACAAGAAGGATTACAAAAGAGGAATGCAGGAAAACAGGTGCAATAAGGAAAGAAAACTACAAAGACACAAAGCCTAAGACTCTATCCTACGCAAAGACTGCGCAAACAACTCAAGAACCCTCTGGTCTTCAGTTTGTTCAGCCATGGA
This sequence comes from Vicia villosa, assembly GCF_029867415.1. Taxonomy (NCBI): domain Eukaryota; kingdom Viridiplantae; phylum Streptophyta; class Magnoliopsida; order Fabales; family Fabaceae; genus Vicia; species Vicia villosa. The sequence continues at coordinate 237,571,151 of NC_081180.1, read as the reverse complement.
AGCTTGAAAACTCTTCATGCCTGTCCAGACTAGAACCTCCATTGTAGGAGAGATCCAAGAGACCAAAGAGGAAGCGAGGGACAGTTCATAGACAGGGAGCTAATGTTGCAAACGGGCTCCAGTGACTCAAGAAGGTCTTCTTCCTTTGGATAAATGTTGATAACAGCATTGAAGAAGAGATCTGTCTTGAAAGAGACTTGGAGAGCCATCCCAAGATATGCTTCACATCCTGTAACTGATTAACCCTTCCATCCGTTCTCATTGAGTTGAAAGGATTCATGATGAACACTAGGTTGAAGATGAATGAACTAGGGTTTATGCCAAAGAAAAACTTTGTTGGACAAGAGAGAAAAAGAAAGAGAGAGAGAGAGCCAAGACTTATTAAAAAGAAAATGCAACGAAATGAAGGAATAAATAGAGGGAAAAAGAAGAGGGAAACGTTCGAGGAATATAAAAAAGAAAAGAAGGACAATAAAAGAAATGATGAATGGCATTTAATGTTACATGACGTGAGGAGAGATAATAATGACAAAAGACGATATTTGCACAGTTACCTAAGTAGACGTCCCCTCAACTGCACGCACGCTTGTCTAGAAATAGTGAACACGTGTTTACCATCTGGATAGCCAGTTACAGCTGTTTTGCTTTTAAAGAGATTCTGAATCAACTTAGACAATGAAACGTTAGTAATAACTGAGTCACAATTTCTACTTGATTTCAATCAGAACTTCTTATAAAAAAAATCCAATTTCATTTCAGAAGATACTCATACATAAGATCTTCTCATCTTCTCATTCTGGGCATAAATCCATACTGATATTCTTCAAAATGAACTTAAACCTATCTTCAGCAAGGGGTTTTGTAAAGATATCAGCCCATTGATGGTCTGTATCCACAAAGTTTAAAGATATAACACCCTTCTGAACATAGTCCCTTATGAAATGATGTTTAATCTCAATATGTTTAGCTTTTGAATGTAAAATAGGATTCTTAGATAAACATATAGCAGAAGTATTATCACAGAAAATAGGAATGTTACTCTCATATATCTGATAATCTTCCAGCTGACTTCTCATCCAGAGCATTTGTGTGCTACAACCAGCAGCAGCAACATATTCTGCTTCTGTTGTTGAGAGGGCAATAGTAGCTTGCTTCTTGCTGTACCATGAGATCAGATGACTTCCAAGAAATTGACAACTTCCAGAAGTGCTCTTTCTTTCTATTCTATCTCCAGCATAGTCAGCATCACAGAATCCTACTAAGTTGTAATCTTTAGATCTTCTGTAAACTAAACCAACATTAGTAGTACCTTTCAGATACCTTAGAATTCTCTTAACCGCTGTTAAATAAGATTCTCTTGGATCTGATTGGAATCGAGCACACAAATAAACACTAAAGAGAATGTCAGGTCTAGAAGCAGTTAGATATAGAAGAGATCCAATCATACCTCTGTACAACTTCTGATCTACCTTCTTACTTACCTCATCCTTACCCAGTACACATGTTGGATGCATAGGAGTTTTGGCTTCTTTGCTTTCAGAAAGATTAAACTTCTTTAGAAGTTCTTTCACATACTTCGTTTGATGAACATAGGTTCCATCGGAAGTTTGGTTGATTTGAATCCCAAGGAAATACTTGAGTTCTCCCATCATGCTCATTTCAAATTCAGCCTGCATAGACTCAGCAAACTCCTTTCCAAGTGTAGCATTAGATGTTCCAAAGATAATATCATCAACATATATTTGACAAATTAAAATATCCTTTTTAAATGTTTTACAAAAGAGAGTAGTGTCCACTTTTCCTCTAGTGAAATCATTTTCCAGAAGGAAAGAACTCAAACGTTCATACCAACCTCTGGGAGCTTGTTTCAATCCGTATAATGATTTCTTTAATTTGAAAACATGATTTGGAGACATGGAGTCTTCAAAACCAGGAGGTTGGTGAACATAAACTTCTTCATTTATATAACCATTTAAGAAGGCACTCTTGACATCCATCTGATAAAGAGTGATGTTGTGTTGAGTGGCAAAAGAAATTAATAGACGAATAGATTCTAACCTGGCCACTGGTGCAAAGGTTTCTGTATAATCAATCCCTTCTTGCTGACTATAACCCTGAGCAACCAGTCTAGCTTTATTTCTTACCACTTCACCTTTCTCACTTAGCTTGTTTCTGAAAACCCACTTAGTACCAATGATGTTAAGTCCTTTTGGTCTAGGAACCAAGTCCCATACATCATTCCTTGTAAACTGATTTAGTTCTTCTTGCATGGCAATTATCCAGTCTGGATCTTCTAGAGCTTGATCAACAGAAGTTGGCTCGATCAAAGAAACAAGACCTAATTGACATTCTGCATTGTTCTTAAGGAATGCCCTTGTTCTGATGGGATCATCTTTCTTTCCAAGGATCACATCTTCTGAATAAGCTGAAGCAAGTCTAGGTGATCTTCTGATAGTTGGTTCTTCAGAAATCCTAAGATTCTCTAAAGATGCAGCAACTTGATCTTCTGATTCATTGCTTCTGAGACTGCCAGCTTCTGCAGCTTTGCTTCTTGGTTCTACTGCTTCTGATATATCAATATCAAAATCTGCAAAATTCTCAAACTGCTTTGGTTTTTCAAGACCAAACTTATCATCAAACCTGATATTGATTGATTCTTCTACAATCAATGTTTCAGTATTGTATACTCTGTAGCCTTTAGAGCGTTCAGAATATCCAAGAAGGAAACATTTTTGTGCTTTGGAATCAAACTTACCAAGATGATCTTTAGTATTCAGAATAAAACATACACATCCAAAAGGATGGAAATATGAAATGTTGGGCTTTCTGTTCTTCCACAATTCATAAGGAGTCTTATTTAGAATAGGTCTGATAGAGATTCTATTTTGAATATAGCATGCAGTGTTTATTGCTTCTGCCCAGAAATGCTTAGCCATATTGGTTTCATTGATCATGGTTCTGGCCATTTCTTGTAGAGTCCTATTCTTTCGCTCTACAACTCCATTTTGCTGTGGAGTTCTAGGACAAGAGAAATCATGGGCAATACCATTTTCTTTGAAGAACTCCTCAAAGAATCTGTTCTCAAATTCGCCACCATGATCACTTCTGACCTTTATGATTTTGCACTCTTTCTCAGATTGAATCTGAGTGCAGAATTCAAAGAACACTGAATGAGACTCATCCTTGTGTTTCAAGAACTTTACCCATGTCCAGTGGCTATAATCATCAACGATGACTAATCCATATTTCTTCCCTCTGACAGATGCTGTTTTGACTGGGCCAAACAGATCAATGTGCAAGAGTTCTAACGGCCTTGAGGTAGAAACAACATTCTTAGACTTGAATGCAGGTCTGGAGAACTTGCCCTTCTGACATGCTTCACAAAGAGCATCTGATTTGTATTTCAGATTTGGGAGTCCTCTGACCAGATTTAGTTTGTTAATCTGAGAAATCTTTCTCAAACTAGCATGTCCTAATCTTCTGTGCCAGACCCATTGCTCTTCAGAAACAGACATAAGACAAGTCACCTTCTGCTTCTCAAGATCAAAAAGATCAATCTTATAAATGTTGTTCTTCCTCTTGCCTGTAAATAGGATTGAGCCATCCTTCTGACTTACAACCTTGCAAGACTTTTGATTGAAGATTATATCATAACCATTGTCACTTAATTGACTTATGGACAATAAGTTATGCGTTAATCCTTCTACAAGAAGTACATTAGTTATGGAAGGAGAGTTACCAAGACTTATGGTTCCAGAGCCAATGATTTTGCCCTTCTGATCTCCTCCAAACTTGACTTCTCCACCTGGTTTAAGCACCAGGTCTTGGAATGTAGACCTTCTTCCCGTCATGTGTCGCGAGCACCCAGAGTCCAGGTACCATGACATTTTGCTTTCTATCCTCTTTGCCGCCAAGGATATCTGCAATAGGAATAATCTTTTCCTTAGGTACCCACAATTTCTTGGGTCCTTTCTTGTTAGTTCTCCTCAAGTTTTGATTGAACTTGGGTTTAGCAAAATATTTAACAGGAGGAACAACATGATATTTCTTATTCTAAGTTCCATGATATTTCTTAGGTTGTGTCACATGCTTCTTGGTGTGTGTTATGTGAAAACTTTGTGCATGTGATGTGTGCTTAATATCATGGGAGTGGCCAAATTTAAATTGGTTATACAGAGGCTTGTATGGGATTTCACCCTCATAACCAATGCCAACTCTCTTGTTCCCAGACACAGCATATATCATAGAAGCTAGCTGACTTCTGCCAATACTTCTAGATAAGAACTTCCTGAAACTTAAATCATATTCTTTCAGAATATGATTCAGAATGGGAGTGGATTTTTCTGAATCAGAAGGAGATCCAACATTATTGGATAATTTTAAAACTTTTTCTTTTAATTCAGAATTTTCCAACTCAAGCTTCTTAGTTTCAAATTCAAATTGCTTTTTCAGCTTTTTGTATTTGATACTAAGATGAGCTTTTAATTCAAGAAGCTCTGTTAGACTGGAAACTAACTCTTCTCTAGATAGTTCAGAAAATACCTCTTCAGAATCTGATTCTGATGTAGATTCTGATCCATCATCTTCTGTCGCCATCAGCGCAAAGTTTGCCTGCTCTCCTTCAGAGTCTGATCCTGATTCTGATTCAGAATCATCCCATGTTGCCATAAGACCTTTCTTCTTATGAAACTTCTTCTTGGGATTCTCCTTCTGAAGTTTCGTACACTCATTCTTGTAATGTCCAGGCTCATTGCACTCATAGCAGACAGCCTTCTTCTTGTCAGATCTTCTGTCACCAGAAGATTCTCCACGTTCAAATCTCTTTGAACTTCTGAAGCCTCTGAACTTCCTTTGCTTGCTCTTCCAGAGTTGGTTCACCCTTCTGGAGATCATGGACAGTTCATCTTCTTCTTCAGATTCTGATTCTTCAGGATCTTCTTCTCTAGCCTGAAAAGCGTTAGTGCATTTTTTAATATTAGATTTTAATGCAATAGACTTACCTTTCTTCTGAGGCTCGTTTGCGTCCAGCTCAATTTCATGGCTTCTCAAGGCACTGATAAGCTCTTCCAAAGAAACTTCATTCAGATTCTTGGCAATCTTGAATGTTGTTACCATTGGACCCCATCTTCTGGGTAAGCTTCTGATAATCTTCTTTACATGATCAGCCTTGGTGTAGCCTTTATCGAGAACTCTCAATCCAGCAGTCAGAGTTTGAAATCTTGAAAACATCTTCTCAATGTCTTCATCATCCTCCATCTTGAAGGCTTCATATTTCTGGATTAGAGCAAGAGCTTTGGTCTCCTTGACTTGAGCATTTCCTTCATGAGTCATCTTCAAGAACTCATATATGTCATGGGCCGTTTCCCTGTTAGATATCTTCTCATACTCAGCATGAGAGATAGCATTCAGCAAAACAGTCCTGCATTTGTGATGATTCTTGAAATCTTTCTTTTGATCATCATTCATTTCGCTTCTCGTGAGCCTTACACCAGTAGCTTTAACAGGATGTTTGTAACCATCCAGCAGAAGATCCCATAGATCAGCATCTAGACCAAGAAAGTAACTTTCCAGTTTATCTTTCCAGTATTCAAAGTTTTCACCATCAAATACTGGTGGTCTAGTATAACCATTGTTACCATTGTATTGCTCAGCAGAGCCAGATGTAGATGCAGCTGGATTTGTTGGAATTTCACCAACCATCTTTTACTGAAGCGTTTTTCTCTTCCTGAATCTTTTCTAAACACGGTTAAGTGCTTGCACCTTAGAACCGGCGCTCTGATGCCAATTGAAGGATAGAAAAACACTTAGAAAGGGGGGGTTTGAATAAGTGTAGTCTAAAAACTTGAACGATAAAAACAATATGCACAGTTATTTTTATCCTGGTTCGTTGTTAACTAAACTACTCCAGTCCACCCCCACGGAGTGATTTACCTCACCTGAGGATTTAATCCACTAATCGCAACAGATTACAATAGTTTTCCACTTAGTCCGCGACTAAGTCTTCTAGAGTATCCTGATCACAACCTGATCACTCCAGGAACAAATGCTTAGACACAAGCTAAGACTTTCTTAGAGTATCCTGACCACCACGTGATCACTCTAATTACAACTGCTTAGACACAAGCTAAGACTTCCTAGAGTATCCTGATCAACACTTGATCACTCTAGTTACTTACAAATTAATGTAATCAAATAAGAGTTTTACAATGCTTCTTAAAAGCTATAATCACAACAGTGATATTTCTCTTAACGTTTAAGCTTAATCTCACTAATATATTACAACAGCAATGTAGTGAGCTTTGATGAAGATGAAGTTTCTGAGCTTTGAGTTTGAACAGCGTTTCAGCAAGTTTTTCAGAATAGTTTCGTTCAGAATTGGTAACCTTGCTTCTCATCAGAACTTCATATTTATAGGCGTTTGAGAAGATGACCGTTGAGCGCATTTAATGCTTTGCGTATTCCGTACAGCTTTGCATTTAATGTTTCACGCTTTTGTCAACTACCTCGAGCCTTGTTCACGCTGTGTCTACTGACGTTGCCTTTAATAGCTTCCAACGTTCCTTTTGTCAGTCAGCGTAGCCTGCCACCTGTACTTTCTTCTGATCTGATGTTTGAATATAATATTTGAATATCATCAGAGTCAAACAGCTTGGTGCATAGCATCTTCTTGTCTTCTGACCTTGAAGTGCTTCTGAGCGTGATACCATGAGAACTTCAGTGCTTCTGCTTCTGATCTCAAGTTCTTCTGATGCTTTCATAGACCCATGTTCTGATTCTGCCTTGACCATCTTCTGATGTCTTGCCAGACCATGTTCTGATGTTGCATGCTGAACCTTCTGAGACAAAGCTTCTGAGCGCTGATTTGTGCATACTCTTTATATATTTCTTGAAATGGAAATTGCAATGTATTAGAGTACCACATTATCTCACACAAAATTCATATCCTTGTTATCATCAAAACTAAGAATATTGATCAGAACAAATCTTGTTCTAACAAAAAGAAATTTTAATTTACATGATTCAAATAAAAAACTTTGTGATTTGAGTCAATGAGTATTGTGATTCCAATCACACATATCAATGATTCGAATCAAGTTAACATAATCAAGTTCTAAACTTCAAGTAAATGTTTGATTTAAATAACAACATGTCTTATTCGAATCAAGCTTCATTAAAACCTTGATTTAAGTATTCTAACTTGTGATTCAAGCTACACTTAACACATTGAATTACATTAAGTTGCATAGGCTTAAAACATATTAATGGGTCCAAAACTAATATATTAAAGGTAAGGGTATCTCAAAAAGTACACAAGCAATCAAATAATTCAAATTATCAAATTAAAAATGAATTAAAAATAAGCGATAAATCAAATTACAAAATTCAAAGATCAAATTTAAACAAAACATAAAAATAAAATGATACCAATTGCAATGCAATTTTAGTCCCTTATTTGAGCAGATTATTTGAATGATAGTTGCAATTTGAATTTTGGGTCAAGTTGATTTTGGGTTTATTCATCAGCACTGAGAAAATAATACAATGCTAGTTTAAACTTGTGATTTTCTCTTGAGCTCTTAAGTCCCCATGCATTATACACTTAAGCTAGATTTAGCTCTATTTGGATCTCCATGAACATATGCATATTATTTATATCACCTGAAGCGGGACATATTATTGTTTAAAGTCCAGGTAGGTACACAAAAGGTCGGTCAATTGTAAGGCTTGTGGGACCATGTACTTACATGTATAATCAAAAAGTGATCTAAGATGATAAAGCTTGTGGATAGTAAGACTCAAAAAGCAATTGCTTAGCTTTAATGGTGACTTAGTTTTAATGATGACAACATTTGAAGAATTTATGGTGATAACAATGCATGAAGTCAAGCAATTACTAAATCTATCTCAAGTGTTAAAAATGCACAAGGTGGTTGATCAAACTATCTTTCCTAATCGAGCTAAAGACTCTAGGGTTTATGATCACAGATGATACTTTTACACCTCTCTGACGATGGTGATAAACATGAAGATATCCCAAGCATTATCCACTAGAAGATTCAATATTCTAGTGGAATGTTTATGTGAATGGTATATCCGGCAAAAGAACTTGAAGCTCCAGAGTATGAAAGAGAGGAAGTCTGAAAGCTCAATATATCATGTATATCTGAGTGATCAATGTATTGTAAAGACACTGGGACATTTTTGAAAGTAGTATAGTTAAAAAACATGTAAACTAAAAATATTTTTAAATCCTCTCTTTTTTAATTAAAATCACCAAAAATGTTTTTCGAGCCTTGCCAATTGATTAGGAAACTGTTCCATTGATTAAAAGACTTTTTTTAACTGTCTAATCAATTAGATACTTGACCTAACCAATTAAATAAGGGATATTTTATTCTATAATTTATTGTAACGATATCTTAATGAACGCTCACGACCCTCTATCAAAACCTTCTAATTTAGGCAGCAATAATCGATTATTGAAAGTACCTAATTAATTATCTAATCGATTAGATTATTTATTAGGCCATGGATTGTTTCTAAGTTAAAAAAATTTCTTGGCCTATAAATAGATACTCTCTGCCATCTCAAATCATCCGAAAAACATGAAAATCATCACTTTTCCTTTCTCTCATACCTTCACTAAGTCATTTCCACTTTTTCACATATTTTAACCATAGTACTTTGAGAGCGTTCTTGACTTTAAGTGAGGACTTTGTTCTAGGTGAGGGCTTTACTGAAAATTAACCAAGAGTAATTTTTTCTCTTGAGTAAATTATTTTTCCTTAGGAAGCGAATATTTTGGTTTAGAGCTAATTCAGTGTAAAATCTCTTTTAGGGAATAATATAAGTCTCTGTTTAGTTCATGAGCTCCTGCATTGAAGAAAAACTCTCATATTGGGTTCGTGAAGAATAGCAAGAGAAAAATATTCATAAGGATTCTTGAGCTTAACCTGGTCAAAATCTCTATTGGTTCGAGATCAGTCTAGAATAAAATCTCATCCGATTTCTGAGTTCAACCTATGTAAAAGCTTAGTAGATTCGAGATCAGACTTATTAAAAAAAATCTCGATTTAGTTTATGGTCGGTCTGTGTAAAACCTCAATTCAGTTCAGAGGGCAATCAACTCAAAACTCTATCTTGGTTCGTGATCAGCATGTGCAAAATCTCAGTTTGGCTTAGAGACTAACCACTCAAAGTTCTGTTTAGTTGTTCGGTGTGAAGACTAACCATTTTATTTTTAAATTTGTTATTTGGATAGAAGTTAGTCTGGAACTTCATTTTCCTTGTATAAGGGGATTCGTAGGCTTAATCCTCTAAAAGTTCTCAATTATTATTGGATACTCTCAAGGTCGGTGGTTAAAGTCTAGAGTGTAAGTACTTTATTTAAGTCAGAATCTTTGTGAAAAAAATCTAGAGTATAGTTACTTTAATAGTTGGTAATTCATTGGTTGAAATCAATTTGATTATAGTGGGTAATTCTTCAAGATTGACGGGACTAGACATAGCTATAGATTGTTGTAATACCCCAAATAATATGTGTATATAAACATACTATTTGAAATGTTAAACTAGTACTGAGTACAATCAAAAGCGCCTAAATGACATCCAATACATGTAATAAACAAGTATTAGTCAGTACAAATATATGATAAAGACATCTAATACAAAAAATACTATAGATAGATAACAACATAGCGGAATCATAAACAACTTTGGGCTTCCAAGTCTTCAAGACATCGTTCCTTTACCTTCTTCTTGAGTTGAATTACTAGAAATAGTTAACATGGGGTGATATACAACTTATTTCAATGGAGTTCTCTATCTTATGAATCCACTCGGCTACCAAGGTCATGCAACTGATATCTCGACTGACAATACTACCTTGTGCCAATTAGGGTAAAGCAGGGAAAGTAGAAGCGTATGGGCTTCACATATACAACAAACAATAGTGATGTTAGGCACTCCTAAACATCCACTCGACTTTAGTTTATTAATCCTTACGAGATTTCTCAATCCACGGGTACCTAGGAACAAGTCTCGTATCATGAGAAAATGTTATAAGGATTACAATCCTTACGACCAATGTGCACCATCTATATCAACTGAGGCTTATGGTTACTGTTCTGGTAGAACATATTTGGAATACCTCCCGGAAGCAAATCTGGTGAGGTCGCAACTGTTCAGAGGAAGATATTGAGTAGATTGGGGGATTATGTAACACCCGTATATTTTAATTTTTAATTTAAATGGAAATTTAATTAATAATTAGAATTATTGGTGATTTGTAGAAGTTAATTGGAAAATGATGGTTTATGGTGTTGGGCCATGTGTGATGTTAAGGAATGAGGGGGTGTTATGTTAGTAAAGGTCTTATCCCAATTAAAGTTTATTTTATAAAATAATAAGAATTGGGAATAAGGGAGAGGAACGTGAAAAGAGTTGGAACACGAAGAACGTGAAAGAGGAGCAATGGAGGGAGAGACCAATCAAGAACTCTTGGCTAAGGTAAGGGGGGACTCTCCGGTTATCATCTATTATCGTATTCTTGGATAATAATATTGATTAGGGATGTTGTTGAGTCAATTGGATTATATGTCGGGTTTAGGGAGGTTATGAATTGATGAAAATTGCATGGATTATTGATTGATTATGTGTTGTTTTGATGTGTGATGATGAATAATGATGCAATTGATGATTAACTGCCTGTATATGACGTTTAGAGTCAGTTTTGGACTCAGATTGAGTCAGATTGCAGGATCTGACGCAGACCCGAAAATCTGTGAAATCGCCAGTTCGCGCCGCGTCCCCGTGTTGGCGCCGCGAAGGCGTACTTGTTTTCTCGTATCGCGCCGCGTGCATAGGTTGGCGCCGCGAACGCGTTTGTGTGGTTCAGGTCGCACCGCGAACCTTGGTTGCGCCGCGTGCTGTAGCGTTAGTTGTTTTCTTAGAAGAGTTAAATGATGTGTAACTTTCGAACCGTAGGTCCGTTTTTAGTGCCGTTTCGAGCACGATGAATCTTATGAGGTAGCCTACGTGTTTAAATGATGGAATGAGGTGTGAATCCAATTATTTTTAAATATGATTTTATTTCTTGGTGAATGATGTATTGTACATATATGTGATGAGATGTGTTAAATACATGCTACGTTGAAATATTAATCATGTGACGATTTGTTTAATTGGATGATATATTGTTGACATATATGATGAAATGTGACAATATAAGATGTTGTTTTGAAAAACATTATGATGTGATGATTTGTTGAGAGTTGTATGATGATGACTGATTTGTTTTGGAATGATGTGGATACATGTGTGTTCTTATTATTGATGATGATGATTAATGTGGACACATGTATGTTCTTTAATGATGATGATGATAATGATTGATTTTATTTGAATGATGCTAATGTATATAAACATACTTTGATGATGATGATGATGATGATGATGATGATGAAATGGGTATTTGATGATGTTACTCATTAGACTTGACGATGGTATAAGTATGTTGTATATGTTGCATTCATTCATATTCATTGATGATACTGTATCCATAAGGGTGTGTTGGATCAGTAAAGGGCATGATTCCCATTGTGTGGAATCTGTGCTGGCAGGGCCGTATCTGGATGATGTTGGATCGGTCATGGGTTATTCCCATTGGATGATGTTGGTACCACATGCATAGTGTCAGTTCATACATATGCATACTTTTATAACATGATTGGAAGTATTCCAGTGTTATAAATATTTGATGACGTGTTGGTTGTGTGTTTTGTTGAATTAATGTTGAGTATGATTGTCTGTTTGAAAGATGTGTTTCGTTGACGTTTGTGTAAATGATGGATGTTCCTGATAATCTGAATATGATGAAATTGGGTGAATAATATAACTATGATGTGTTGTTATTTGAGATGCAATAACATTTGTTAACTGTGATGAGACTCACCCTTACTGTTGACATTTTCAGATTGAGGATAGCTGCTTTCGACTTGGTGAGGATTAGCTCATAAGTCAGTGTATTAGTGTAGCGTCAGGTGTCATGCTCTGATATTGTAACACTGGGGGAACACTAGTTTAGAGTTTATGATGATACTCTATCGTGCTGTTATTGTATTGAATTATGTGGGATATTGCATAGATGATGTTATGCTTATCCGTATGATGAATTTTCCGCTGTGTTAACATGAGATGTTTATGTATTATGATGAATTGTCCCTTAGTGAAAGCATGACAATGAATTTATGATAAATTTGTTGTAATTGGAATTGTGGCACCCTTGTTTTCATGTTTTACTCTGAATTATTTTATTAATTTCCGCGGGGTTTAGAAGGGTGTTACAGATTAGGGTTCCATGATTAGGGAATGTGTGCACCCAATAATCAGCTCTTACTTATCCCTCGGATGGGAGCCCCTTTTATAGAGAAATCCTATGTCTAATAACCATTAAGCGTCTTCATAACGGTTGTAACCGCCCATAAATGTTGTAACGTCCCCATTAATCATGTGTAACCGAATCCATCAATGGCTTGTAATGTCTTATGACCATTGATCCTTATGTTCCCGAGCTAGCCATGATAGCTCCGGGCTATCATCCCTGCTTCTGACTTCTGGATGCTTTAGCAGCGGCTCAGACGCTACTACTTCTTAGCATTGCTCGAACATCTGACTTGAGCACCCAACCTAGAGAATTATGGTATGTAACACTACTTACTACTCGCCATTCCTCTTTAACTGACTATGTATCCTTCCACCAACCTCCCTAATCGGCTAAAATATTCCTGATATGTACAGTTACATTTACGGAAAAAGCGTGTATTCGTCCATTATTTATGCCCATTATACCTAGATTAATCCATCATCAATTCTTTTACCAACTTTATGGTTTCTCACATTATTCCATTTTAATTCACACAACACAATTAATTAGCATATTAGCTGAGTTAATCAATATGATACTCTTACAAGTATTATGTAAAAATTATGGCCCTTCCAATAAGAACTAGACACATCACTAATTACGACCCCGCTCGGTTGAATTTAGCACATGACCCTGCCATTACTAATTACGACCCTTTTGATTGGAATTTAGTATTACTAATTACGGCTCCATTCGGTTGGGCTTAGTATTTCACTAGGAGTGTACTAATTACGACCCTTCCTGTAAGAACTTATTAACATCACTAATTACGAGCCCACTCAGTTGGATCTATTACATGGCCCTGCCATTATTAATTATGACCCATCCAATTGGAATTTAGTATGTACGACTTATGACAGCTCCATTCGGTTGGACTTAATACGTCTCATTTTCTTTTATTAGTGTTATGAATTAAATTGATTTTTACCTTAATTAATTAAAGTGTACTAATTGCAGGAGGGGTTATCATATTATTTCAGTTCCTTTAACATCGGGTTTAATTATGCATTTTCTCTCACAATTAGTGGTAATCAATTACCAGTATGTGCTAATCAATTACCAGCCTCCAGAATGTTTAAAAATCTAATTTTATACAACTAATCGATTACCAACATGTGGTAATCGATTACCACGGAGCCCAGACTGAAAAATACCCAATTTTCTGCATAAAACTCATTTCCAAAATCTCCCACATCAACCCCAATTATACACCTAACATGAAAATTCTCAATCAAAGCATGTTATGGATAGAAATCAAGCATGCAACAATTTCACAATATCACAAATATAATTATAACATTAAATCATGCAAAAAACACATAGAAATAGCATCAACTAAACATGCAAGCACAATACGCAAAACCCTTGGTCCCTAACATGCAATTTTCCCCTTAAATTGGTTCTACCCAAATAATCTAAGAACCTAACCTTGCAAAGAACCTGAATTGACGTAGAGATGGTGATGGTTGATGGCACTAAGGCTTAAATCTTCCTCTTTTCAGTTCAATTCCACTTGCATGCAACTCTTTCTCCTCTCCTTTCTTTTTCCTTTTTCGTGCTCTTTTATTTTTCCTATCTAGAGCTCTCCTATTTTATAGTTTTAGTGAGATGAAGAAAAGGAAATAATGGGGCTTCAAGGAAATTTTGGTTTTAAAATAGCTTCTGGGTGAAAATACCAAAATACCTTTTACTTAGCTTTAGATTTTTAATTAAGCACATAATCCTAAATTACCATCCTAAGTCTAATATTTAACATAATTCTCTTTAATTAACAATATTAGATACTTTGAATAATATGGGATATTACAATTATGGTGACTAGGATAAATCTTTGTGTTAGTTTTTATCCTTCTCTTTATCTTTCACTTTTTTCTTTATGTTATTTTATTCAAACAATTTTTGAAAAGAGAAAGTTTTTAAGTCACACAATTCAAAACCATTTTCTCATGTTTCCCTTATCTTCAACTAGAATATTTGATTCTTCTTTTATTGTTGAAGGTGTTTTTTGGAGTTTTGACAGAAACCTTCTGGTTTTAGCTCGAGTTTCAAGAGAGGAGCAACCTTCGGCTTTGAACATGCATTATGGTAGCTTTTGGGTCAGAGTCTATGAGGCTTTGAGTAGGGGGTCTGATTCTATTTTGGAGAGAAAAAGTTCAAGTTAGCATCAGTTATTACTCTCTTAATCACATAGGGGTGACTATAGTTGATGAATATAATTAGTAGGATTGGTTCTTTAGCGGAGTTTACGGCTTCCCGAAGGAGTTCAACAAAAGGAAAATGTGATTGTTAATTCAAGATCTGGTCAGAAGATGTGGGGAAAGATTTATATGTTTTTGGGATCTTAATGATGTGTTGTATGATAATGATAAAAGAGGTGGAAATAGTAGAACTTTAGGTCAATTCTCTTGGGGCGCAAACTATGGAGCTATGTGGTTTAATTGACTTGGGCTTCGAAGGATACCCTTTTCACCTGGACTAACGAAAGGAAGGAGAATGATAACGTTTAGCGCAGATTGGATAAGTGTCTGGCTACTGAAAGTCTCATCAACAGATTTTCATCTATAAGGGTGAATCATCTATCCCACTATGGTTCAGATTACGACGTTATTAGAGTTAAACTAGAAGCTGATACTAAAGGAACTAGCAAGAAAAGAAGGCATATTTTTAGGTTAGAACAAGTTTGGAGTAAAAACCCAAGATGTGAAAATTCTGTGGTGCATCTGTGGAGTAATCATTTTGTTAGCGGTTACCAAAAGTGTGAAGCCATGAAAGGGTTGGATGATATTTTTAATGAGTACAAGTGTAGCTCTGTCAGCAATGAAATTAGAAGAATTAAAGAGATCTTGAAGGAAGATATCATATGGGATGCAAATCCGGATGAGATTTCAACCTACAAGGCACTTGAAAAGCAGAGGAACAACTTACTTCAAGTTGAGGAGGTAATTTGGAGGCAGTGAAGTAGAGCCCTTTGGCTTAAACATGGTGATAAGAAAACTAAGTTCTTTCATGGAAAAGTGGACCAAATAAGGAAGACAAACAATATTAGAAAGCTTAAATATGACAATGGTTGGTGGTGGAGAGGAGAAGAACACCTTGAAAGAATTTTGGCAAGTTATTTTTATGAGTTATTTTTGCATATTCCTCCCCTTCTAATATGCAGGATTCTTGTTCAATGGTGAAATGAAAATTAAAGTCGGAACACATTAGTTGGTGTGAGAGCAAGTTTACTCTCCAGGAGGTAAAGGAGGCTTTGTTCCAGATGCACCCTCTCAAGGCACCAGGACCTAATGGTTTACCCTATATTTTTTTTCCAAAAGTACTAGAACATTGTGGGACCTGATGTTATTTCTCTTTCTTTGGTTGTTCTAAATAATAACAAAGACCCATGGATGATAAGCAACATACACATTGCGCTAATCCCCAAATGTAGAAACCCCTTAAGTGCAAAAGACTTTCGGCATATAAGCCTCTGCAACTTGGTAATGAAAGTGATAACAAAAATAATAGCTAATAGAATCAAGCATATTCTGCCTGATATTATTAATGAGGAGCAAAGTGCTTTTGTTAAAGGTCGTCTCATTACGGACAATGCATTAGTGGCTATGAAGAGCTTCCACTAGATGAAAAAGAAGACAGATGGGAAGCAAGGTGTGTTGGCTCTTAAGATGGATATGTCAAAAGCTTATGATTGTTTGGAATAGCATTTTATCATTGAAGTGTTGCTTTCCATGGGTTTCGCTGCAAGTATGGTTAACCTCATAAGAAACTGCATTTCCATTATTTCTAATAGAGTGTTGGTCAACGGTCAACCAAGTAGAAATTTTACTCCTGAGAGGGGTCTTCGTCAAGGGGACACTCTTTCACCTTACTTGTTTATTTTGTGTACCGATGTCCTTTCAGATCTTTTGAAGTTGGAAGCTCAAACCAAGAACATCCATGGGACCAGGTCGCGAGGAAGGCTCTAGTAATCACCAGAGCGAATAATCATGAAGCTGACTGCATCCTGGATGTTCTTTGGAAGTACCAAATCTCGTCTATCCAAGTGGAGAATATAGATAAGTATGAGGTGTCTTTTAGTCTAAATGTGTGAGAAGAATATAAGCATTTGATTCATACAAGGATGGGAGTAAAGACTGTCTCAAGCCATTCTAAATATATCAGTTTACCAGTTGTTTTTGGAAGATCATAGAGAGACATTTTTTCTTTGGTTATTGATAGAGTTTGGAAAAAGATTAAAGGATGGAAGGAAAGATTCTTATTCATTGCAAGTAAGGAAGTTCTAATCAAATTCGTTGCACAGGCAATCCTATCTACATTATGAGCTGCTACAAGCTGCCAAAAACCATCTATCATGAAATCGAAGCTATGTTGGCAAAATTTTGGTGGGGCTCGAAGAATAGAGAGAGAAAGGTTCTTTGGCTGAGTTGGGAGAAGATGACGCGGGAAAAAGGAGATACAATCCTTGGTGAGCAGAGTGTTCAATAGGGATGTGTTACCCTAGAAACTCTATTTAGGAGAGTACCCACGGATTTGCGCCTGGCTACGCGTGGTGAAGTATTCTTAGTGCTAGGGAGTTAATTTAGAAAGGATCTTGATGGAGGATTGGAAATGGGGAGAAATTTTTTATTTATAAAGATAGGTGGCTCCCGAGGAATTCTGGTTTCAAGCTTTTTGGCTCTGCATGAGGTATAGATAAGGATGCTATGGTGAAGAACCTTATTGATAGAGAGTTTAGCTTGTGGAAGAGGGATTTGATTGTTGCCAGTTTCGACCCGGTTAAAGCAAATCAAATTGTTAGCCTTCCTCTCTCACTTAGGCGCAATAAATATAATATAGTTTGGCACAATGAGAGGAGCGGAGAATACTCTGTTTGCTCAGCCTATCACCTCAGCATGCAGTACAAAGGCACTCAAAGTCTTGGTCCTTCAAGTATTCTAAGTCAGAAGCTCTGCAAGGAGATTTAAAAGGCACCAATTAACACTAGGATCTGATACTTCCTCTAAAGATTAGCTAAAAACATCATGCCCTCTAAAGAGAATTTGTCCAAAAAGTTATTAGGCTTGATAACCTTTTCTCTTTTTTGTCATTTCTCAACTGAATCTGCCTCTAATTTATTCTTAAACTGTGAGTTTTCAAAACAAGTTTTCTGCTCGTCTATCATTTACTACCGTGTTCCAAATGATCTGGAAATCAATGCTTGGTTGTTTGTTGTGTTGACTTGTGGTGATACTCTAAGTATCCAACTATTGTGTGAGTTGATTTATAAGATTTGGAATGCTTGAAGTATGATCTTGTACCAACATAAGTGGATCCTTATAGAGTGGCTAAAGAGGCATTTGATAGCGTGTGTGAATTTAATACTTGGAACCCTGAAATAGGCTCGAAAAAACAACCTTTGTTGTTGCCAACTGTTGAGTATTCTCCGAAGGATTGTCACTTTTTGCAGGTTGATGCAAGTGTGTTCAGGGAAGGTTTTGCGTCTTATGGCTGCATTCTCAAGAAGCATAGCTTGGAAATAATCCTTGTTGCAAGCAGAAGAGAGTTTATATTTGTCGAACCAGTGGTGGCTGAAATGCTTGCTATTGGATGAAGACTCCTGATGGCAAAGGAGTTGTAGCTTTAGAGCATAATCATCCAATCTGATGCCCTCAATGTAGTAGACTGTATTAATGGCGCGTTAGCAGCTGCTATCTTTGAGTCCATTGCTACAGATTGTAGGTTCCTTCTTAGTAGTTTTAATTTTTCTTCTGTTATGTTTATTAGTAGGGTGCTCAATGTTTATGCACACAACCTAGTTGGATTTGATAAAGTTTATGGTTCAAAAACTTGGTTTGATGGTTACTCCTATAAGAAACCTATGCTATGTGTTTCTCAAGGTTTTTTTACCTCATTAATGGAACTTTCTTTCCCATAAAATTAAAAAAGAAAAAAAGTGTTCCATATTGAATTGACCTTTCTCACTAAATAATTAGTGAAAACATTTTTTGATTGGAGGAATTGGATCCATAAAGAGAATTTGCCCTTTTGTGATTTGAAATTGATCATTTAAACCTATCAAGAATTGAATGATCATATTGTATGCTCCATCCATCACTTTACATAGCCAAGAAAATACATGTTTATAGATAATTGCATTATGGTAGAGATCTATATTGTTTTAATTCTTCCCACAAAGCTCTTCATTCGCTGAAATAATCAAAGACTTAAAAATTAATTTGTTTGAAAATTACTATTGCTTGATGCAAAATTGCAACTCAAATTCATTCACCTTAGATGCATCATTCTTTAAAATCTTTCCTCACATCGATTTTTTACCGTCCTCATCATTAAAATTGTTCAATGAACCGTAATGTGATCACATGTTCAACCTCATGATACATACCATTCAAGTGATTTGAATTTATGAGCATATTAAAGTGAATGAATAACAAATAATTCTCATTATACAACAACAAAAACAAAAATATTACATGTTAATTACAAGAAAAATTATCTAATTTAGTTTGTTGCAAACTAATTGAAACCCTTAAAACTACGCATGAAGTTTGACAAAATAATATTAACTTATGTGTAAATTTCAATTATTGTTCACCTATTTTATTTTCTTCTATAACTGATAATGAGCAAAAGATATGAAAGTGAATATGAGTATTCCAAATTCTAAAATCTTGAAGGATGAGACGAGACACTTGAT
This sequence comes from Vicia villosa, assembly GCF_029867415.1. Taxonomy (NCBI): domain Eukaryota; kingdom Viridiplantae; phylum Streptophyta; class Magnoliopsida; order Fabales; family Fabaceae; genus Vicia; species Vicia villosa. The sequence goes on along the minus strand of NC_081180.1, from coordinate 237,552,033 downwards.
AAAGCTCGGTTTGAGGAAGCTTTGGAGACCAAGCCTCTAGGAAAAACAATAAAATTATTAACAAAATATGAATGATTTTTTTAATACCATATACTATTTTTTGTTGTGTGGGTATAATATGGGTCTAAATACTCTAAGAATACACAAGGAAAAGACTAACAAGAAACTCTAACAAGTCTAGGGAATGAGACCCCATAATTATCAGTAGTTAAAATGGATTTAATTCATTCGTCAAGAGATTTGGAGGAATGGAGAACTCATTTTTATTTAAAATAAGACTATAATTATCTAGGATGCACAACGATTTTCTTCATGCTAAGAATGGTTGAACTCGTTGTGCAAATTCTTTTGAGTCGTCTTTCTGATTAATACGAACTAAGGTTTAAAATTGCGGTCATCCACAATCTTAGTTAACCATAAATCAATCAAGACTTTATTGTCACTCTCGACCACCAAATTCATAATTCTCTCTTGTAAACCTAGCTTCATCCCATGTAACATCGCCCACATCTCCATAGTATGAACATCACACAAACCAAATTTTCACGCACAGTGTCTCAACCATTTTCATTAGGAATCCCTGAATAAGCCTCTACAACCAACAATGAGCGTAGACTTCTTGTAAGTACCATCATAATTGAGCTTACTAGCAAACATGTTTAATATCTAATTTTAAAAACCATACATTGTTCTGTACTTGATTGATATCCTTCGTCTCCTTCACTAGATGCAAGATTGTTTTGTTGGGTTGTCAAGCTGTCGAAAGCTTTCTTCAAAATTGATTTGTTCCTCCATATTCACATATACCAACAAAAAATTATAAAGATGTATCTTTAACGTACTTGTGAAATTTCCCAATATTTTTTGGGAAATTACGAGAAATCCAATCCCTACGAGAAAAATAATAAAAATAAGTCATTTTATTAAAAGGAACAAGTCTTATTTATTTTTATACTACATAAGGGCAATCCCAAAGCATCTTTGATCAATTATTCTAGTCACTTTGATCAATTATTCTCCCAAATATTAAAGAACTACTACTTGTTTCCAAATTCCAAAATGCAACCATATGCTTATGAACCCATAGAGCTTAAATACTTCTCCATATGGCTAAAATTAAAATTTAGTTATTCTTCTCTAATTTTATGTTATCTCAAGAGTATTTAATGTTTACTACTTGTCCATGTTAGTACTTGTATAACTCTAGTACTATTAGAGATCTCACAATAAATGTCTTCCCTCCATCCATTGACCTGTCCAACTAGCTCTCTTTTCTAACTACCATTTGTTACCTTTTATACCTCTTCTCTCATTTCCTCTTCTTGTTCATCTAGAGTCACAACTACTAGAATCTATAGTAGAAAACAACCTTTTTCCATGACACACCAACCAAATTTTCACAACCTATGATGTCTGTGTTTTGTTTTCATTAGAAACAACAACATAGGACATTGTTTCACCTACAACAGCGTAAAGCCAAAATGGGTTGTTGTGCTAGTAGTAACAGATCTTCAATCCCAACAACAAAAAGCAATGATTTTGAAGTATCAAGATCTAGCATTTCTAGAGCACCGCCTCCACTTCCATTGGAAGAAGAAACAGTGAAGGAAGTGTTGTCGGAGACATCCAAATGGAAGAAACCAAGCTTGGTTACATATGAAAAGCCGAAATGTTTTGAGAAATTTGATAGAGAGAACAAGGTTGAGAAACCGTTTTACAAAACCGATGAGATCTCTGAATTCTCTGAGGTTTGTAGCTTAGGTGAAAGTGTGTCTACAATCACTGATAAGAGAGAAGAGGAAGAAGAATTTCGTCAAAGGGTCTACGGATCTCCCGCTAAAACACGCAAAAATCGTTCCTTTTCCGGTGAGAAACGAGACTGGACTGCCGGGAGGTCGCCGGCGAGAAGGTCGGAGTTGTCTCCTGCAAAAAGAAATGCTGGGTCGGTCAGGAGAGATCAAATTGGAAATGAGGGAGCGAAGAACAATCTTCACCGGAGAGACGCCGGAGAAAACTCCGGCCGGCGATCTAGATCACCGGCCACTCGTACCGACAACGGATCAACGAGATCCGTCGCGGGTCGAAGCTTATCTGCCAGAAGAACTAACCAATCACCGGCTAAAGCGAGAACCGCCTCGCCGGCGAAAAGTTGCCGGAAAATGGAGAATTCAACAATGGAGAATAATTGGCCATCAACAACAAACGAGTCACTCGAAAATCCACTTGTGTCATTGGAATGCTTCATCTTTCTCTAATGAAATTGATGGAAAAAAATGTTGCAGATTCGAATCTACATTGCTATATCTGATGTCTCTTCACTAGTTTACTCCTAATGTTGATGTCTCTGCAGTACGATCAACTGAGTTTGTCTTTTTTAACGGAACAATCATAATTTAGTTACTAATATGGATTAGTAGTAACAGTTACTATTAAATTATTATGTATTTTGTTTAGTTGATTATTATTAATTAATAGTGATATAGTATTATGAAAGTTAATGATAGTTGAAATTAGAAGTCAATTTTAGAGACTAAGTTATAGTAAGGTGGAGATTGGGTAGCAATTTCGAAATATGCCGATTTGGATACTGTAATACGTAAATGCAATGTAGTGAAAATTGATGTTTGCAGTGTTTATGTATCTTTTTCTTCTCTGCAAGTGGATTTCTTCTACTGCACCGATTTGGCTTGTTAGGAAAGATTGCGTCTCTGCCATTCATGATTCAGTCTGTACAAAATTATTTACATAGGGTACTTTGATAGTGAAAGGTTCAAGATGAGATTAGGTGATGAGAATGAGGACAAATTATGATTATTTATTTTTTTGGTACGAATTGTAAAATTAATTTTATTCACTTGTTTTTTATGAGGTGGTGTACTATGAAATAGGTTCGCAAGGCTTTTTGAGTTCTACTAACTTTTAATGACTCGTAGACAAATTTCAGCCGACCGATTTAAACCAAATGATTCATTGTAATTTTTGTGCAAATGACCCGGTTCAGTTGGCTTGATTCAGTTGTTTAATTTGGATAGTATAGGGTTGATTCGATCGGGCTCAGATGATTATTTTGGATACGTCGAAAATCGAATTCGATCGAACTCAACTAATATTTAATTTTTTATTTTTATTATTATATATTGGTATATTTTAAAAATGGAGTTCAATAATATTGTTATAATATTGTCATTTTTATAATCTAATAATGACATTATTTATTCACAAGAATAAAAAAAATGCAATACAAAATTTAATTTTTATTTATTTTGTGCTTTAAAGTATGACAATGATCAAATTAATTTCAAATGATATTGAAAATATCATCACGTACTAATAATTTTTTTAATAATAAAAATATAATGTTATTCTAAAATTTTGGTTTTTTTTTAATTAAAAAATAAATGTCATTGAATTTTATAAGAAATGATTTTTATGAATTTAGTTTAATAAATATTAAACAGATTAAATCTATCCAATTTATCTGATAAACTGATCTAACAAAATCCACCAAAAACCAAAATTTTATCGGTCGGAATTGAACCTTTAAAATGAAACCGAAGTTTGCGTCATATTTAAGATTTTGGCCCGATATCGACCCAAACTGACTGATTGTCCGGCCCTAATTTATACAATTGGTTGCATTGAATAAAATGATAGATCAATTTGACTATAACAGTTACTCTCTATAAGACCCTCTAATTTATAATTACTAAAAAAAAGTAATGGTCATGATAATAAGTGTACTATGAGAAAGAAGTAAGTTATTCATTGATTTAGCTTGGAAAGAAAAGACATTGAGTTGGACATTCTTTTCTGTATTTTGGTGTTCTAGTGGAATTTGTGAGGAATTGGCTTAACTGTTGTGTTATAACTGTAATATTGTGTTTTGTGGTATGAGATAGAGCAATCTTCCAATGAGGCTCTTATATGTAAGAATGTTTGTAAATGCAGGGATTGTATCATTCAATTATTTGTTGATTGGATCTACGGGGGAGTTGTAGCTGATTTGGATCTGAGTAATCTTACATCTGAGATTAAATTTAGACAATATTTTTTTTTTTAGTATAGAGTAATCTCTTGTTTGGAATAAGCCATTTCAAGTCCCGAGAAATATTTTAATTAACCTAGATTCTTGATTTGGAATGTATGATGAAAAATTTGTTTGGTGTTTTCAAACTCAACCCAAGGAATTTCCTATAATTACGATGTCATCAACATAAACTAAAAGCAAAGTGAAAGATTATGAAGTTTTCTTGATGAATAAGGAATGGTTAGAGTTAGCTTGATGGATTTTGTGTGCAATAAGTAATGATGAAAGTTTTTCATACCATTTTCTGCTAGCTTGATTGAGACCATATAATGAGTTGATCAGCTTAGACACTTGATTGTGTTTGGAGGGAATAATGTCTAGTGGAATGGTCATGTAAAACATCTTCTTGCAATTCTCTGTGTAATAATGCATGGTTTATATCCAATTGATGAATGAACTAATGATTGATGGAAATAGAGCTATGACAAGTATGATTGTTGTCCTTTTTCCTCAGATGAGTATGTGCCAAAGTAGTCTAGCCCCTCAATTTAGTTGTAGACCTTTGCCACTAATCATGCTTTGAATCTTTCTCCTAAGAGATTAACATGAAATTTGACTATGTATATTTTTTAGAAACTGAGGAAAACAAACTGGATTACACAAAATAAAGGAGTTAAAAGTCAACTAAAAAAACAAATGATATGTCTAAAAGTTGAATACTCCACAATACATTAAAGAACTCAGTAAATGAAGTACCACCAGAGTAGTTCCTTAGTTTAGACCTAGTGATCAGAGTATTCCAACTAACTTCAAGAATTAACCTACCATCCAAATATATCCTACCTAGACCCCTTGCCCACCAAAACCTAAAAGACCTAAAAAATTGTGTGTATTGTTGCATCTTGTTATTTGATTAGAATTAATTCAATCCTATGGTATAATGTTTCATACCACGGATTTTGAGCGAATAAACATATAAATACTTGAGCTCAAATGTAGTATCATCAAGTGAGAATACAGAAGATCAGTCAAATTTGGTAAACATGTGAAACTCATGGTATTGGTAATAGAAGATCCCAAAGGAACAAGGATGCATGCCACTTATAACCCTTGATTTTATTGGAGTTGGTATGCAAAAATGTTTTTTTTTTAATTTGCTTGAGGACAAGCAACAATTGATCAGTAATTAGCAAATGTACTAATCTGACAATGTAGTAATATCAAGAAATTTCATAATCTCGATCTCAAAGAATGTGTGATATTATAGGGTTTGGTTTGAACTCAGTTGAACAAAAAATTATTTGGAAGTTTGAAATTGATTTGTTTGCAAAAGGTAAAATTAAAAAAAAAAAAGAGTAGAAAATAATAGGAAACACCCATGCCAATAACGAGTTTTATCTTGAATCTTTTTGTTATCCTAAATTAATTTTGTAAAAACTAAGCTTTATCCCTAATGATTATTATTTCTCTAGATTATCTATTCATAATTCCTTAACGAATAAACCTTTGAATATTAAATTGATTCCTATTGCTATTACTCAATTATAGATAAATTTAAGCAAAAAGTTATAAAGAACAATTCAATATCCAATTGATATTCCTAGGCCTAAGTGATAACTAATCAATAATATTTTGATCAAGTGTTACCAGTTGAAATTCCTTTCTAACAAGTAACTGTAAAATAATTTGCAATTGATCAGAAAGTAAAGATCATTAACAATAGATAAAAGTAAATTATTACAGAATAAAATGCTTAGTCACAACAAAGATCAATTCAGAATTTCAAGTTTCATCAAGAACGATGACCCATCCCTACACTAAAGAGTTTATCTAATCATAATCCTAACAAAATACATTGAAAATATTGTAAATGTTAAACATAAATTCATCATAAGAAACCTTCAACAAAGAAATCCATTGGAATACGCTTCGTGCCACTCCTTATGTGTTTCCTCAACCCCAGTGTGTTTTTTCCCACCAAAAACCAATAATCATTCCATGAAAACTAGGTTTTCTTCATTTCAATACATATTTTGGGCTTTTGGATGCTTCAAAAACACGTCTAGGGGCGTTCGGGGGTGTATGGATGCTGCAAAATGTATATGGAAACACGTGTAAAAGTTGGGTGCTTTTCTAGACGCGTTTGACTAGGGGATAAATGATCGGTAAAATAGCAAGTGTACTATTTTGCCTCTGCAGTAATAATAGGGAAATTCCTCGAATGTCGTTCTCAAGGACTGCAAGTTAATATCGAGTTTCAATAGTGGTTCAATTAAACAAAAACTATATTTGGAGTTTTGATTTGCAATTATAAATTAACAATAAATAAAAATGACAGAAAATTGACTAAGTGGTTTTAACAAATATGAGAGCATGCTAGGGTAAAGTGTATGATTTGCCCTGTAATAACCTTGAATTTTGATTTCTTCAACAAGTTCATAACCTTTAATTACCGCCCTTTAGATTATTTTCCCCTAAGCCCTTAGTGGGAAAACCTTTGAACATTCATCCTAAATCCTAAGTCCTTAGAGAATTATGATGAAATCAAGCCTTTATGTTATCAAGGGTTAATCGGTAACTATAGGGTATCCCTAGTCCTAGGTGATATCTACTATAGTCTAATCATACAAAAACCTTAACAACCGCTGTCCAGCTGGTTGTTAACAGTAAATCAATCTTGTTGGTCCGACAAAGAAAGCATAAGAACCTTGTACAATTAAATTAAATAAGAAAACAAATCTATTGATGAACTCAGAAATTCAAAATCATTACATAATCCAATCAGGGACACCCCCTGGCATTAGGGTTTAGTTACTCATATCGTTCAAAGAAAACAAAATATAAAATAAAGACATTACAAGAATTGAGATGAAAGTTGATCTTCAATCGCTTCCGTTCATGAAAACCTTCTTCTCTCCCAAACCCTTATTTTCTCCAATCTTCAATCGTGTCTCTTCTCTCGGCCAAAAAGTCATTTTCTCCTTCTCCAAATCACTTATTTATCCTCATAGGTTTTCTAGTCTAGGTAAAATACCAAAACTGCCCTCTGGTTCTTTAAAAATCACAAAATGCTGAATTTCTAAAATCTGACGCGCAGGCTGACACGGCCGTGTCATCTGACACGGCCGTGTCATCTGACACGGGCTGCCCGTGTCAGCCTTTGACTTCAGAATTTGGCTTTGAATTCAACATTAAAGTTGTAGCCCTTTTTGTTAACAAAATTTTTCCACCAGAGCCGCGTCATTCGGAGTTACGAAGCTCTAGTTATGATCAGCCCCTTGACTTTTATCTCTGTTGAATTTTCTCGGCCACGCTTCATCCTAACACGGCCAGTTTCAGGTGACACTAGTGGTCATGTCAAGCTTCATGTAGCATGATTTTTCACTTCCTTCGAAAGTCCCCTTTTTGTACTTTTTTGCATTGATTTGTTTCGATTTATTCCTTTGAACCTGCAAACATTACAATACACAACCAAAGCATAAAATGTAGAAGAATGAAGTAAAACGCTTGACAATATAAAGCAAAGATGATTAAAATCAACGGTAAATAAACGTGTAAAAACCACCGATCAATAAACATTCTAAATTAACCTTTTGTGTCTTCATAAGAGTTGTATCCCTTAATAATAGATTTTATTTTCCGCCAGTTGCACGTCAATCGAGTTACGAAGCGCTAGATATGATTAAAATACCACACATACATCATGATGTAAAATATGCTGGAAAAAATAGAATTTGTTAATCCTTCTAAAAATTCACCGTGTTCCTTTTTCAGAAATTTCTTTGACTTACTCTGACCTACAAAACACGTTAAAAATTTCCCAAAACTACATATTATTAATAAAATATACTTGAATTCTTGTAAATCTCACATGTTGATAAACTTACAAAATTTACTAAGTTTATTATTCAAAAACACTACAAGATTAATAAATTCAATGTAAACTTTAAGGATAAAACATAGTAAAATTGTGACTAATTACAACCCCAAACTTAGATTATTACTTATTCTCAAGCAACTTTAAAAGAAAGCGTTTTAGCATGCTAACTTCAATAAAGTCAAAAGTTATAAGTGAAATGTCTCTCTGTTCCTTTGTGATATTCTCTTACCAATAACTTAAGCTTCACATTTTTACCAAATTCTATTGATGTTTTGTATTCTCACTTGATGATATTGTTTCACCTATCATCTCTCTACACATACTCACCAAATCTCTCAAGTGTTTATGAAAGTGCATGTCATACCCCAAAATTTTACTTCCATATTTTCATACTCAAGCTCAGCTAGTAATCAATGGCTCAAGACATCTCATGAATTGATTGTATGCTCTCCCTCCCAATCAAAGACCTTCAAGCTAGGGTTTTGGATTTATCAAAGAAGATGATTGAATCAAGGTCTCAAATGGGATTCATATGACCTCTTAGCATTCAAATCACTTCCATGGCAAGTTTTAAGCCTCAGTTCACAAGATTGCTCAGTCAAATGCTCAGGTAGTCAGTAGTCGACCAGTTTGACCTAAAAGTCAACCATGGTCAAATCACAGTCAAAACTCTTGATTTTTGGTCAACATCCTTATTTTAAAGAAACATTCATCATTTGATCAAAGGTTGATCATGATTCATCAAGGAAAGTTCAGAAATCAACAAAACTCAAAGTTTCTAAATTAGGGTTTTTGACCTAAAAGTCAACTGAACTTTGACCAGCCATAACTTTCACATGGAACATCAAAAATTTCCCAACCAAAGCCTATTCTGAAGTAAATTGAATTCTCTACAACTTTGTCTCTCTAAAGCCAAGGCCAAAAATGCTTCATTGGAGAGATATAAGCTAATACATTACAAGTCCTTCTAGAAGCTCGCAAAAAGCTGCTTTTTGTCAGGAGCCATATCTCCAAGATAAAATCTTCAAATGCACAATATGTTCCAAAGTGTCTTGTAAAGGACATCTTGGGCTTTCCAAAAATTCCTAGAAAATCTCCATATGATAAAAATTGAAGGAGTTATGGCTTGCATAAGTTGGTCGATTTTGAGAAAATGCACCTAATACAAAGTGGCCAATGTTGAATTTTTGAGCTAATGGGCCTAAGTTTTAGTTGCTAAACATGATCATGAGTGCATTAGAAGCCCATAATTCCATGATTTCTTTTTTTTACTTATTTATTTTATTATATTGAATTTTTATTCATAAAAATAATTTAAATTAAATAAATAATCAAAGATTGGAATAAGATATTATTTCTATCAAAGATGGAGAAATATATTTAGGAAAAATCAAGGGAATTTCGTGGAGAGAGAAAAAAATGTGATTGGAACCAAAATAGCAAGTTTTGCATGATTTGTTCAATCAAATATTTCTCATTCAATCATGGATTTTTTGGATTCTCTTTTGACCTAAATTCACACTATTATATATACATAAGACATGCTCAGCATTAGGGGACGAAAGGCTTGCCTCAAAAATCCTCTCAAAATTTCCAAAATAAAAAAAACTAAAGGTTTAGGGCAACGAGAAAAGGCAGTTTCCAGTTGTTCTCAAGCCAAACCAGCCATACATCCGTCCTTTGGAGTATTCCAGGATTCGTGCCAAGCCCTCAAGCAAGCAAGATCAAGCTCAAAATCATCCCTCTGGGGTTGCACCGAGTTGGTAAAGTTTGGTATTTCTAACCTTTTATTTATACGATATAAGCTGGCTCTATGCATTTATATGTGTTCATGTTACCGTTTAGAAACAATTTGATGCTCTGTTCTTGAGTTTTAACGCAGGAGTCGAGAAAAGCTATTGTTAGGGCTTCGGAGGTCGTGACTTCGTATCAGGGGTTACAAACCGTTTCAGGGCAAAATAATCGTTCCATTGAACTCCCAACTATTGATTTAGTGGATCTGGGTTATCCTCTGCGTCGTTTGATTTTTGTTTTGTAGGTTCCAATTTGGTGCCATGGCTAGCTAGGAATTTGTAAAAAATCAGCAGGAAATAGCGTAGCTAAATCCGCAGGTGTTTCCACAGGAAACAAGGATGAAGATGATGAATAGTAACATTGAATGTTGGACTGCACGCGTGGCTTGTGGAGTGCGCCGCATTGGCTGGTCAACAAAGGCCTAGTCTCTCTCATCTCCTGATTCGTTGATATGTGGAACAATGGGGCCCAGCTTGAGCTTTGGTTGAATGGTTCACTCAGAGCACATCTTAATATTTATTTATTGTCTTATATTATATTTATGACTAACTAGTGCAGCACGTATGGTAAAGATGAGAGATGTGGAATCCTAAGTGAGCCGGTTCAATTCCCTGCTCCTACACTATTTTTATGAGTTAGCAAGTTTCCAAGTTCTATGCGCATGGTTCCAAGAAGACCTACGATGTGCCTTCACATCACACCCCTCGGATCATATCAAGACCAGATCCAACACCCACCAAGCTGATGGCGCACCATGAACCCTCAAGACTCAACCACACCAGATCCCCAACGCCCAGATTTTTATTTATTTTTATTTTTAGTTTTATTTATATAATCTTTTTCTTTTCTCTTTTAATTAAACCAATATAGTTTTTTTTAACATAGTTTTTTTAGGTTTTTTATAAAACTCTTAAAAACTTTTTTATAACATTTTTTTTAGGGTTAAATACTATTCACCCCCTGCCAAATTAGCGAGATTCGGTTTTCCCCCTTATTAAAAAAAAAAATTAGCCTTGACCCCTTAACAAAAAAGATTCTGTTTTCAGGAACCCCCTGTTCCATGCTATTCCATGTTTGGCTGACTGGGCTTGTGGAATCTTGCTGACTGGGCGCCATAATATCCTTGTTTGGATGACGTGGCTGCTGCATTTGGAAAGTTTGAAAAATTACAAATTAATAAGTTGCAAAACCTAGGATTTGAACCCAGGTCTTTAAGGTTACAAAGTTGCAAGCTTACCACCAAACCATGCATACTTTGTTGTTTATAATGGCAAAACAGTTCTATATAATAATACACCATTCTTTTTCAATAATATGTAAATTAAAAAAGCTGTACATATTAATTAGTTTTTTAATTAACTTTTTCAATAATATATAAATTAAAAAAGCTGTATTATTTAATAATTATATAATTATAAAATGTTTAAAAGTATTTTAATTTACGTTTTTTTTATAAAATAGGTAATTAACGTTTTTAATTAACTTTTTTCATAATTATGTTTAAATGTATTTAAAATACTTTAAGGTTTTTTCATATAATTATATAAATGTATTTTAAATATTTTAACGTTTTTAATAATATATAAATTAAAATGTTAATTAAAATGTTTTTTATTTAATTAAATTTTTCAATAATATATAAATTAAAAAAACTGTAATTAAAACGTTTTTTTATTTAATTAAATTTTTAATTAATGTTTTTTTTATATAATTATATTTAAAAAAGTTGTACATATAAAATATTTAAATAATTATATAAATGTATTATTTAATAATTATATTTAAAAAACGTTTTAATTTACATTTATATAAAAAGTTAATAATTTTAATTAACAACAAAACATGCATATATTAATTAAAATACATTTAAATATTTTATAATAATTAAATAATACATTTATATAATTATTTAAATATTTTTTATGTACAGCTTTTTTAAGTTATTATAAAATAATATTAATATTTGTAAAATGTTAAAAAGTTAATATTTATAAAATGTTAAAAATTTATAATTTTTTTTATTAAATCTATATATATTTATTAACGTTTTTATTTAAAATATTTAAAATTTTTAATAAATTTAAAATATATATAAATATGTAAAATTTACGTTTTTATTTACGTTAATATATTTTTATTTGTAAAATTTTTATTTACGTTAATATATATATTTATAAAAAATTTATAAAATATATATAACATTAAAATGTTAAATTTAACAGTTAACATATATAACATTAAAATTAAAATGTTAAATTTTTATAATGTTAAATATATATAACATTAAAATGTTAAATTTTTATAACATTAAAAAAAATATATAACATTAACAGTTAAATTTAAAAATTTTAAAATATATATATATATATATAACATTAAAATGTTAATAAACATTAATAAAGTAATATATAAACATATATTAATATATTAGTAATAAAGTATATTAATAAATAAATAAATAAAGTAATATATAAACGTAATATATATATTTATTTGCTTTGGAAATTATAACACAATTGAGCATTCTGCTTTAGTGGTTGGTTGCGCAACTATTAACCATTGTTACCTGGGTTCCAAACCCAGGTTTTGCAAGTTTGATTATTTGCAATTTTGCAAGCTTTCCAAAAACATGCCCAGTCAGCAAGATACCATGCCTAGTCAACAAGATTCCCCTCGCCCAGTCAGCCAAACAAGGGATAGGGGGTGTCTGAAAACAGAATCTTGTTTTCTAAGGGGCGAAGGCTAAATTTTTTTTTAATAAGGGGGAAAACCGAATCTCGCTAATTTGGCAGGGGGTGAATAGTATTTAACCCTTTTTTTTATTTTAGATTAATAATATAATTTAGTTTTAATTTAGGTTTTTAGATTAATAATATAATTTAGATTTAATTTAAAGTTTTTTTTAATTTTAAGTTTAGTAATTAGTTAATTTTTATGTTTAGTAATTTAATTTAATTGGTACACCTAGGTTAATTTAATCGAATTAGGGTTTTTAGGCTAATATTTATTTTTAGGTTTAATTTTAATAATAACTATTAATTTTAGGTTTGATCACTAACCTTCTCCCTTAATCCTAAAAAGTCACACATTAGGTTTTACTATTGGTAGGTGTTGCCCATTAACCGTAGGCTAAGGTTTTTACCCTTAGGTATTTTTAGCCATTAAGTTAACCTTTAAGGTTTAGGTTTATCCTTTTTGTAATCAAACATTGAATTTCTTCAAACGTGATTCTCTTCTCACCTCATACTATGTGATTGTCGCATGCAACCTTTATTTTTGATTTTTTGCCTCCATTTTAATTTTCCCTTTTTAATTATGCCATTTATTTATTTATTTATTTTTGTTATTTAAATATTAGAAGGTGTATAGGTTGCCTATTCAATTTTGATGTAATAGTAATTAGGACCCTTTTATTTTCCTGCCTTTACTTTCCGCACTTTATAACTATAATTGTGGTTTATATTTTCTGCTGATATTTTAACTACGTGGTTAGTAACAAATAAGGAGTGACAACAATTTAATAAATTTAGTTTGCCTAATACAAGATAAAAATATCCGAACTGAATCACTTGATCATTGCACACACACACCTCTAAGGTTTCCTCTCTTATGATGCCTTCTCGGTTTAAATAGTCAAGTCCCTTCGAGCGTAGGGATGCCTTAGCTTGCTGCCTTCGAAAAAATCATCATAGTCCCTCGATATAAAGATCATAGTCCCTTCGAGTTGCCTATGATAAATATGATCTCGTCCCTCGATGTTGCCTCGAATAAAATGATGATCGTTCCTTCAAATGCTAAGGTATCTTTACTGGTTGCCTAAAATGACTATTATATCCTTCCCTAAAGACTACCTGCCCTCTTTATGGTAGGGATAGTCTTATGGCGAACGATAATCCTCGATGACCCGATACATCCAATGAAAAGACTACATGCCCTCTTTATGGTATGGATAGCCCTTTCAAACAAAAGTCTTAAAGAACAGAAAAATTTAAACTTAGGGTAGGTGCTCTTAAATGTTTGCTCTTTTCAAATTCAAGTCAAAAATACTTTTCCCACTCTTTTTTCAAATCAATTCAAAAAGGCTACGCTTATTTTACAAGCTAAAGTCCTTATTCAAATACTTTTTTTTATTCACACACTACACTTCAAACATTTTGAAAACAAAGTGAGCTAAGCAATTAAGAGCCCATGGATAACCATGGATACAAAAGGTGTTTACACCTTCCCTTTGTATAACCTACCCCTCGAACTCAAAATCTTTCAAAGTTCTTTCCTGTTCTTTTTGCCTTTCCAATTGGATAAAATAAAAGTCGGTGGCGACTCTTGCTATCCGCAACATTTTCAAAAAGTCAGTTCTCCCACCGTATTACAGTGCGTGAAACACAAGAAAGGGCCTTTGAATTGGGTTTTAAAGTTTAAGATCAAATTATTCCCAAGTCAAAAACACAAGAACAGAAGAACAAAAATAAATAACACAATTATTTTATCTTGGTTCACTATTAACAAAGTTACTCCAGTTCACCGGCAAAGGTGATTTCGCCTTATCAACAAGGACTTAATCCCCTATAACCGAACTGATTACAAAAACCACAACAAAGACCAAATGTCGATGTTACAAACCACAAAGACAACACTTTGATGTCTTCTTGAGAATCTCGACTAAACCCTAGTCTCTTAAGGAACTATCAACTCACTAGTTGAATACAAAGGTTTGTGTTAACAAAGTTTCTTCTTGAAAGCAGATTACATAAGTTTAAATGCAACCAAATAACACAAAAGTGTTAAGCAAGTATCGAACAAAAGCTCACTTACTGCAAGTTAACGAACAAAAGTTTACTTGCTTACAAAACTATATAAATAATAATCATAGAGATTTTTGCAGTGTTTCAGCATAGTTTTGTAGTTTTTTGTCCACTTCTTTGATCTTCCAAGTCTTGCTTTTATAGCCAAAAAGAAGTCAGTTAAAGGGTAGAATAGGAATACTTAATTCCAGTTGTTTGGTTCCAACAGTCACTGAGGGAGTGGTCGACAAAATGATACAGTAGTACTGTCCTTGTACCACCCTATCCGGGTAGTGGAAACATATGTACCTCATACTATTTCCTCACATAAACCAGTTTTGATCTTATCTTCTAATCCTCGGAGGCTTTTGATAGTAGATGATGAAGCATGTTTAGAAGGACCAAAACTTGATTCACTAGAACCTAAGTCTTTAGAGTCTTAAGAAACTTGTGTTCAGAGTCTTCGGCACTTAGTCTATGAATCTTCATAAACTAAGTCTTCATAATCTTCAGAACTTGTTCATCCAGAACCTTGTTTTCATAGTCTTCAACACTTGGTGTTTAGAATCTCTTGTCTTCATAATCTTTAGAACTCATTCTTCTAGAACCTTGTCTTCAAAATCTTCAGAACTTGGACAATAAAATCTCAGAGCTAGAGGAGTCCCCAAAAGGTCTTCTACGAGAGTCACGATCAGAAGCTTTATCACTAACATTCTTCAGAACCGTTGTTATAGAAGCATTCTTGAACTTTACTAAATTTGTAAACACGGTTGGTTTCTTCCATAGTCAGAGAGTGTTAAGTTCAGAACTTAATGACACCACACGCCTTTTCTTCAGAGTCAGAACCTGTTAGCAAAAGCTACATACTAGACATAAACTGTTAGAGTACTAAATTTTTCTCTTAGATATCATATAATGTTATCATCAAAACATAAGGCCAGATGCAGAAAAAAATCTTGTTCTTACAGTCTCCCCCTTTTTTATGAAGAATTTATACTATGTCTAAATCACATACAATCATATTCAAAGTTAGCTAAACAACTCCCCCTAAAAACCATACTCTCAAATTTCATTTAAGCTTATTTAGAGGCTCCTCCTGAGCTCAAGACTTACAAATAATTTTGAATTATAAGAAATTAGCAGGAAAGGAATACTTCCCTATTTGCAATTCCATCAGAGTCTGACTAGAAATGCACTGTTCTTCATCTCAGATCATGACTTTCTATTAGAATGCAATGAATTGATAGAAATTGGTTGATAAAACTTGTTTGCCAATTTGCGCTAAACTTCATAAACGAGGTTCTTTTAGAGTATTTACCATGTTCAGAACATATGAACTTAGTTGATTCTCAAATCTTGACTAGTCTTATGACTATCTTCAAGAGTTTTGTCTGTCTATAAAATTTTAGTGAACTTTTGCAAAGTTCTTGAACAAACATTGTTAGACGCAAAAACTCATGCATATCATGTTTGGGAAAGATCTCATGAGAATAGATATATCAAAATCATATTCAGTTCTCCCCCTTTGTCAAAAATCAAAAAGACTTTAACAAAAATAACTAAAAAAGATAATGTGTCATTGACTAATTGATAAAGTAATTTTTTTTTGAAATAAGGACAAAAGAAACTAAGGTCCAAAAGGACAAAGGAAAATAAAATGGTTAAGGGTTCCCAGATAGCTTCGAGGAAATCTCCAGCAGCATCTTCATGATCCCAGAGTTCATGATCTGTTTTTCTTCATGCCTCTGATCTTGCACTTCCAACCTTTTACTCACAAAGGCCTTTTCTATTCTAAACTCTTCTAGAGTTTGTTGAAGCAGAGCAGACGCATCACTAGAGATAGATGCTTGTGTCTTCTTAACACCAGTAGTATCACCAACTAGCTGCTCAAAAGAAATCTCATCCAGAGTGAGATCCTGTTGGTCAAAAGAAAGCTCTTTAGGAATTGAAACTTCCAGAGCCGGAAGACAAAGCATGGGAGGAGCAGGCTGACATTAAGTAATCTCAGCATTCCTCTTCCGCATTTCTTCCTTGAAGTAGAAGAACTAGACTTCAGAAGCGCTAGAGTGCATCCTCTGCTTAAAGTTATTCCAGAAGGAATCAGTTACCTCTGGATTCAATCCATCATAACAAGCATCTACTGTCGTACCCCAAATTTTGCCCAGTACAAATCATTCATTTTTTAAGCATGTCGCATTTTAATTCATCATTGCATAAAAAAAAGTATAGTTTATATACTTTTGTCATTTTTTTATCCTATTATGTTATTTCTTTTATTTCAACATATTAATTCGTTGTTTAGATTTTAGTTCTAATTCAATGTTAAAAAAAAATTTATTCTAATTTAATTTTATTGTTAAAATTCGAATTACTTTTTAAGTTTTTTTCATATATATTAACTAATTCCTTTTTCTTTTGTTATTGTTATTAGTTTTTTATTATTGTAATTGTCTATGTTAAAATTAAGAATTTATTCTTGGGCCCAATTACATCTTTTGTTTTTCTAAGCCCTTTTTTTAATTTTATAATAAGAGAAGGCTTTGTTTTTGGGCTAAATTTGTTCTTTTTCTAAATGTCCATTTGCATTTTTTTCTTTTTACAAACTACAAAAAATAGTACAAAAAAGGGGACAAAAATAAACAACAAAAATTTGTCTTCTCTTCACATCTCTGCACCCTGCATCTCTCTACTACCACCTTGCTGCTACTGCTGTAACCAGTCCAAGACCAGCTTCAAAATACTCCAAAGCTTGCACCAAAATGTTCATACCAAAACCTGCATAAGAAAGAACAAACAACAATTAACACAATTGTTCAAACTCACCAAACTTTCCCCCCAAAAATCCCCTCAATCCCTCTATAAAATCAGAACAGAACAACAATAAAAGGAGAGAAAAAAAACGATTGTTACTCTGCTAAAAAAATCACCAAAGTTCTTCCTTCATTCCTTTCACAAAATCTGCAGAAATAGAGTAACATATTGTTGGAATATTGTGTATGTATTACAATATAGTGAGATGAATTGAAAAAAGTTCATTAAGTCAAGTCTCACATTGTATGTTAGTTGCAAAAACTCCTTAGTCCCACATTGCTTAGATTAGAAATTTTGGCTAGTTTATTTCATTATATAAGGAAGTCACTTGTTTCTTTCCAAAACACACCAAAAACTTCTCCCTCTTTCTTTCTACTTGTTGAATTTTCCGAGTATTTTCTTGATTTCTCCTTAGAGAATAATGTTAATTTCTCCTCGTTTGAGTTGAGAAATCTTCAAGTATAAATTTTTCTTGGATTCTCTTTAGAGAATTATTTGAATTTCTCTTTGTTTGAGAAATTATTGTGATTGGTCAAATGACCATTATTGAATTCTCTTTGTAAAAATATTGAAATTTCTCTTGTTTGAGAAATTACTATGACTGGTCAAACCAGATACTGTATCGCTTTTCCCTAAAAACACAGAAACGAGTTAGAGAGAACCGATATGGGGCATTTTTTTTATTTAGGGTTCCTTGAACCCGATGTTGTAGGGAGAGAATGGGCGGATCCTGGGTCGACCGGTCCGGCCCAGGTCCATTGCTTTTTTTTTTTGTTTTTTTGTCAACTATCTTGGGCCTTATTCCTATAGCCCAGTGCCTAGCTTCCTAAATCACCCCATTTCACTTTTTTTTAGCCCATTTGTTTCTATTTCTTTTTTTTTTTTAATTTGGACCAAATGTTTTCTTATTAGATTAATAATTTCTTCTTCTTTCATTAATATCTAAAAAATAAAAAAGGGTTAATAGTCATTTGCCCCCCTGCAAAATAGTAGCGATATTCGGTTTACCCCCTTTTTTAAAAAAAATTTTGTATTACCCCCCTGTAATATTTGGGTACCCCCCTAAACGTGTAAAAACCAGGGAGTAAAATCAAAAAAGTATATTTTACAGGGGGTAATTTTCCCTCTTAGGGGGCAAAAGACTTACAATGTTAATATTATAGGGGGGTAATACAAATTTTTTTTTAAAAGGGGGGTAAACCGAATATCGCTACTATTGCAGGAGGGCAAATGACTATTAACCCAATAAAAAAAATGTTTTCATATTTAGATTTTATCTTTATTATTTAAAAACCCAAAAAAAAAGTTTTTATTTAAATAAAATTTACTCGATCCAACGTCGAGTCCATTTCAAATCTTATCACAAAAACATTTTTTTAACAATATCAAGAGATCGAGTGACAAGGGGTGAACACCTCTTGAATACCTTGATCTTTTGGATTAAAACACATAAAAATAAAAGTTTTTTTAAACCTTTCTTAATCAAATCAAGGGATCAAGTGACAAGAGGTGAACACTTCTTGAATACCTTGATCTTTTGAATTAAAACACATTAATCAAACCAAGAGATCAAGTGACAAGGGGTGAACACTTCTTGAATACCTTGATCTTTTGAATTAAAACACATTAATCAAACCAAGAGATCAAGTGACAAGGGATGAACACCTCTTGAATACCTTGATCCTTTGAATCAAAACAAATTAATTAACAAGAACAACAAGTGACAATGGGACTCGCTCCTGTTGAATACCTTGGGTAAAGACGCGCTAGGTGAACACCTATGCTCAATCCTTTGCTAAATGTCCACCAATATCCTTTTATTGGACCACAAGTGACAATTGGACTCGCTCCTGTTGAATACCTTGGGTAAAGACGCGCTAGGTGAACACCTATGCTCAATCCTTTACTAAATGTCCGTAAATATCCTCTTTTACCAATGTGGATACCAAGTGACAATTGGGCTCGCATCCTTTTGAATATCTTGGGTGAACAACACGCTAGGTGCACACTTATGCTCAAAATGTTCACTAAACATCCCTTTAAAAAACAATCTTCAATTTCATTCAAACCTTTTTGCCTTATGGCTTTTAAAACTCTTCTCATAAACGAGACACTTAGTCAATTTCATATGTGAACATACTTCCACATGTGAAGATCGAATATCTTCCACTCGAATGCGATGATGACAAAAATCCTGTCTGACTCTTGATTTAGTCATCCATTCTTGTAGTGATCTCTTATCCATGTGCGCGTAGTATTGTCTCTATTTGAAAGCGATCGAGTACCTCTCGCTAAAATCAACCAACAAACTTTCGTGGTTCTTAGCCCGAACTACAATTGCTCTGACTTTCCCATTGCATGAGGGAATACGTAGGCACAAGATACAAACGTCTTGGCGAGCATAATAATTAAAAATCTTTTATTTTTCTTCACAATAATAAAACCATTTTCTTTTATCTTTTCTCGATTAATAAACAAAAGAACGCAAACATCACACTAACACTCAAACACGAAACTAACTAAATGGGTACCATCGAGTACGATGGATTTGAGGGGTGCTAATACGTTCCCCTTGCTTAACCGACTCCCGAACCCTAATTTGGTTGCGATGAACATCTTATCCATTTTATTTTTATTCGTGGATTTTATCGATAGTTTCCCTTTCCTTTTGGAATAAATAAAATTTGGTGGCAACTCTGTTGTATTTCGAGTGTGTGAACACGTTCGAGTATTTTTTACCGTTACATCTACCACACTACAAAGTCTATCTAGAGCATCATTTTCAAAACAATAAAGTAGGTCATTTGAAGGATGAGAGGATTAGTGGGTGTGGAATAAGGATTTGAGATTCGGTCATGTAAGGCTATAAAAGGACCAAGGTTATAGGCAAAAGGTGTGTAAGGAGAAGGTCATGAAAGCGACTCAACATAACCCATATCCGAATTAGAATCATCTAATATGATTAAAGGTGCATCAGGATCAAACAGGGTGGAGTGGGAGCTAGATGAAGGTTTATCTTCAGAATTTGATAAGATAATATGAATATGTCTTGAAGAGTCACTGGAGGATGCATGTATTTCTAGATGGTTGGTGAAAGCGTTGATTTCTTCATAGTTAGATAAATATGGTTCTGAGGTGGTAGGTATGGGTTGAGGTAGTGAAACTATATTGCTTGATATGATGTACTGACATGAGACTTGCTTGTAGATGGTAAAATAACTTATAAAGGTTCTACTGTACAAATAGGAGTATTTGCTTAATCGGAGGGTTTATCTTCACATGTAGATGACACTTTTCTCTTCTTTCTGATAAGAGGTTCTTTGGTTCATGGAAGATCATCAAGGTATCCACTTTGAAATTCTGGCAATTACAAACATATGTCCTAATAACACACAATGTCAAGACAATTGTTATAAGATCTAGTGACTTACAGCATAAATATCATAACTGAAATAAACTTGCAGAAAGAAAAAGAACACAAGTTATTGTTAACCCAATTCAGTGTAACAAAACCTAATTTGGGGGTTATTTCAGTGTTAACCTGTTTCAGTTTATTGCAATTTCAAGAATATTCATGTGAAATCCTGAATGCTTTCATCATCATTCATTTTTAAATTTTGGAAGTGAGAAGCTGAAGTCTAGACATCCTCACTTTGGATGTGCCTTCATAAGTTGTTCTGAAGATTTCCCAAGCATCCTTGAGTACAATACAGGTGTTGATCAACCTGAAAACATTCTTGTCTACTCAATTGAATAGAGCATTCAAAGCTTTGGAGTTTCCAAGAGCAGATTTATCATCCCCATCACACCAAGCGTCTTAAGGTTTTAAGGATACATTCCCTTCTTTTTCCTTTTCAATAGAATGCTCCCATCCTTTTAAAACAGTCTTCCAGGCCTTGATGTCCATGGATTTCAGAAAGGCCACCATTCTAACATTCTACCAGTCATAGTTTGAACCATCCAACAGAGGGGTCTATTGTTTTATCCTCCTTCTTTATCCATGGTACGAAAAATATTTCCCCTGAAGCTCACCCAATAAGTAGAACAGGGGGCATGTTCTGATGCCAATTGAAATTCTAGCACTTAGAAACAGATGTCAAGACATATGTTATAACATCTGCTGACATACAACACAAATATAAAAACTAAAATAAACTTGCAGAAAAATAAAGAACACGAGTAATTGTTAACCCAGTTCAGTGCAACAACACCTAATCTGGGGGCTACTAAGCCAGGAATGAAATTCACTATTAGCAATACTAGTTCAAAGCCTAAACAGTCTTAGTTTACAACTTTTATCCTAGTCACTACCCAGTGCAAATTCTACCTAGATATCAACATCTATATATGAGAAATCGACATCCACTTCCAATAACCATGGTGATAACAACAGTCACACACCATGTGACCAGGCGAACAAAATAGAAAGATTACGCTTTCAAATAAATAATACTTAGTTAAGAACCTTAACTAAAAACAATACTTGATATTGCTGAAAATCTTTGATCAAGAAAAATACTCAACTATTTTGCTTAAAAGCTTCAAGAGTGCAAACACACGTCCACCTCAATGTATCAGAAGATACATCAGTGGACACAAAGAAAGGACACACGAAAAAATTAAAGGACTCCTAAAACACCAACCCTTACTTTGCACACTCAGTTTCTATTTGTGAATGCTTGCAAAACTAGGTTGAGTAAGTCCTTATTTATAGACTCTTGCATTATGGGCTTGGACTTTGAAATAAATACAATCTTCTCCTTTTTAAACCAGCTTCAAGATCTTCACACTAAATATGAACAATCAAATCTTAGTATTTTAAAAAAGTCTCAAAGATCCTTTTTCTAAAACTAAAATAAATATGCATTTGTTCTTAAAATCCCTTGATTGCATGCGCCTATAATATGCATCTGAATCTTCCCGATTCTCATATTTTTCAATCAAATATTTCAAGGATTAAAAACCAGTCTGAATTGTCTAGATGTTCTGGTCTAGGATGTCACAACATTTGTTAGAACATCAGTTAAAACACATAACAGCTAAACCTAATATGATAGTAGGTCAAGATGTTTCAACATCTTTCTAAACATTAGTTAAGAACCATGTTTTATAAAAATTATGCAAATCACAAAACCATAGAACTAACAATTTCCCCTCTTTGGAAAAAATTTCTAAAACAACCAAAACACAATCAAGTCCGAAGATAAACCAAATCTACATGATAGCATGGAAATCTACATCAAATATAAAATATATATTAGAGAAGCACAACAATTACACAAACTTCTTCTTTAAAGATCTATAAGTCAGATGTTCAGACATTAGGTCTTATATCCCATTAAAATAGATTTTGGAGCTTGTATAAATAGAAATGTCCATTACTCCTCCTGTCATACAGAACCAGTACTCATCCACAAAGGGAGACCCAAACATGAACTTTCTAAGTTCACACATTAAAGGCATAGGAAGCATAAGAAAACAAAAAGCCTCACAAATCAGGCAAGATATCAGAGCACCTTCAATCAAGAACTATTTCTGTTATCTATTTCTTCTTCTCTATTATTCTCTCCCTTTCCTTCCTTTTCTTCCACAGCTTCTTAATTGTCTTCATCCCCACCAGGCACACTTTTGTTTTCCTCCAAAGATATAATCAAGTTTTCCAATCTAATTTTTATCTCAGTGCACGTCTTAATAATTTCGTTCTATTCCTTACATGTCTATTTAAGTTCAGTAATGGTTCCCTCTTTTGAATCTAGAATGCTGACTTTCTTCCCAGATATTGTTACAATGTCTAAGACATGTGTTCCTATAAACAGATTGTAATGCATGGATAAATAAGATTCCCTCTTGCTCACTCTATCTGAGTTGTTTAGAATTCCAGGATGCTAACTAAGAATCATCCCACAAATGAGAGTGGGAAAAGCAATTGGAATTTTTACAGGAAATGAGTGAGTATGCTTGATAGTTTTCTCAAAGATGTATGTCCCAAAATCAAAGTTGATTTTAGTTCAAATTGTCTAAATGAACTTGCCCAGCCCTGTAGCTATTGAGGAGGTGTGATTTGTATGAACCTAGTAGAAATTTCTACTTTAACTCACTTCCTTCAAGGAGCAGTAATATAACTCTTTTTGGGAGTCTGTTGAGGATTTCTTGAAGATTCAACAGCTTTTCCTTTCCTAGTTTTTAACCTCTTTGCTATTCCAGAAGCCAATGTCTTAACAATTGGTTCCTCATGAGTATATGAATCATCTACAAGAACAACATAAGTATTTTGATCCTTGTTCATAGTTGGGTTTTCTTGATCATCTTGAGTCTTGTTTTCTTCCACAGATATATTATCTTCAGTGTCTTCCACAATCCTTTCTCTAGAGGTTGTTCTGAGGGCTCAGGGACTATTGATGCGGTAAAGCGGTAGCAAAAAGTAAGTATTTATTTAATTTATCATATTGCCTCCACAGGAATTAGTGCTACTGAATTGTCATTCGATAATTTCTTGCATTATTGAGTTTGGGTTAAAATGGGTATAAACGGTAAATGCGGTAATTAAACATATGAATAAGAAAATAATTTCTTTCTTTGGTGAGTAGAGAACTCTCGGGCTTTCATTTCATCTACCATAACAAATACATAAACTTACTATCCAGTTGAACTCAACCTAAATTACTCTTCAATATTATCATGTATCACTCACACAGAGGTTATCTCTAACGCAAAGTGAGATATCAACCATTTTGATCTCGTCGGCGATGTCTCGCACAACTCAATTAACACGGAGGCATTAAGAGTCAATACCCAAAGTAAATAATAAGCCTAAATGTATATCTAGATTCTAGGACCTAGCAAATACTCATCCAAGAACAAGATTTAAGAAGTTTATGTCTAAAGCAACTCAAATCCAAGCACAAAGCAAAAACAAGGATAAACATCAATATTGATCTGTAAACTAGATTTTAAATAATACCGTGAGCACTAAATATACATATAATCAAGGTAAAGTTAAATACAAACTCCAACAAATAGAGATTACAAAGAGAAGGGAAGAAGATGAACTAAACATTTCTTGGTTTGTCAACACCAATCGATGAGAAATTCGACCTCAGATCATCCAGATGCAAGCTCCATTGTTGTTTTAAAAGCTCTCTAGACAAAAAAAAATGTGGACGAATTTGGGAACAAATACCCCAACTTATTCAAGAACCTTAACTAAGAACAATATTTGATCTTGCTTAAAAGCCTTGATCAAGAACAATACTCAACTCTTTTGCTTAAAAGCTTCAAGGGTGCAATCACACGTCCACCTCAATGTATCAGAAGATACATGAGTGACACAAAGAAATAACACACGAAAAACTTAAAGGACTCCCAAAGCACAAACCCTTATTTTACACACACGGTTTCTATTTGTGAGTGCTTGCAAAACTAGGTTTAGTAAGTCCTTATTTATAGACTCTTGTAGTATTGGCTTGGACTCTGAAATAAATCCAATCTTCTCCTTTTTGAACTAGCTGCAAGATCGTCACACTAAGTAGGAACAAATCAAATCTTAGTTTTCTAAAAAAGTCTCAAAGATCATTTTTTAGAAACTAAAATAAATTTGCATTTGTCCTAAAAATTCCTTGATTTCCTGTGCCTATAATTAGTATTTGAATCTTCCTAATTCTCGTATTTTTCAATCAAATATTTCAAGGATTAAAAACCAGTATGAACTATCAAGATGTTCTAGGGTAGGATGTCACAACATCTGGCAGGAAATATGACAAAACACATAAAAGTTGAACCTGTATTAATAGTAGGTCAAGATGTTTCAACATCTTGCTTAACATTAGTTAAGAACCATGTTTTAGCAAAATTATGTCAATCAGAAAACCATGGAACAAACACATTTCTTTTAGCATTACGGCTGATACTTCTGATAACATGCTGAGGAATTGTTCCTAGGAAGTTCGTAATAAGTGCCCCGATAGCTTGGGGAGATACACTTGGTGATTCCTTCTTGAGTAATAACTTTTCCAAATAGATGATAATACTTTCTAACAAATCATGAGTAGTAAACAAGTATCCTACTTCTTCTCTTGGTATATTAGGGAAGTCGCCTTCTGACGTCCAATATTCTAGAGGAATAGTCTGATCTTCTGGAGGATCAATAACAAAAGGAATTAAAGACATAAACTTCAAGTTTATTCCATTAAAGGGTATTCCATTAGATTATGCAAGAATTTCATTCTGATTGAGTTAAGAGAGAAATTCCACCAATTTGCTTCCCACTAGAAACAGTCATATAAGTCTTTCTAGAGGTATCTAAGGATAATCATTAGAAGAGCCAATAATATACCTTCTAATCATGTCCCTTAGATACTTAAAAGTACTACTGGAAGATCAATCCTTTCTTTAGAAGCAAGATAATACAACACGAACTTCTCATCAGTGTCGATATGGTCAGTAGCATCTATGGGAGGTCTGTGGAAAATGAAACCCAGAATGATCTTAGCCCATACTCTGAGACTGGGATGAAGATCTTTGACATATTTGGAACTTTTCTTATTCTAGAAAAATGGTCTGTTAAGAAGATGAAAGAATGTCCGGCATCCTCTTGCTCAAACTTCCATCACCAAGATTACAACACTTCTTTCCTGAACCATCATGATCAAGAATCATGGCAATAGATTCCTCAGTGATGCGTATATTCATACCAACCACACAAGCCATGATTTCTCGTCTTGTTTCCTAGGCCATAACCCAAAATTTCTTTACTAATTCAGGAAAAATGGTCTGTTAAGAAGATGAAAGAATGTTCGCCATCCTTGAAGTTCCACTTCTTCAAAAAGATCATATTTGTTTGCTTGAAGATTGTTGAAATCTACATGTAACTCATTGAGAACCCTCAATTGAGAAATAGGAATAGAAATATGATATTTTGAGTCTCATTGTAGTTGTTGTTGTTGAGACGATGATCCTTGAACAGACGGTTAAGTAGTTGCAGCTTGTTATTGATGAGCGTATGATTGTTGTTGTTGTTGTTGAGCCATTGTTGAATATGGACAAGAACACTAAAATAAACTAGGGTTTTGGTTAAGAGAGTTTTAAGGCTTCAAAATCTGGTAATCAATTACCACTGGAGAGAATTCAAAAAAACTGCGTTTCAGCATCCTAAATTTCTTCCAAACCCCAATTTCAATCCCAAAAATAGGTTTCTAATTACCAATCATCAACACCCATTTTACCCAATGTTTCTATGCATTCCATAACATCAATTACAAAGGATTCAACACAAGATCATCATCAACATTCACAATATCACATACACGTGGAAAACCGAATTTCACACAAACATGAACATACAACTAAACTAGTAATCTCTACCATAACCCACCATCATACAATCCCTTAAACTGTTATAACCCCACCCTTACCTTAGTGTTCTTGATTCTCTATGCAATCCCCTTTCCCTATCCTTCGTGTTCTCCCTTTTTCCTCGTTCTCCCTTTCTCTGGTTTCACGATCGTAACAAATGTGATTCTCTCTTCCTTGTTTTTCCCAATATTAGCCCTTGGACCCATAATATGATAATCTCATCTTACCCTTCCTTATTATTATTTTATTTAATTAATAATTCTAATTATTAACTATATTATTATTACTTTTAAAATAATAATAATATAATAATTCTAATCCGATGCCCATTTGTGGTGATGAGATTCAGTAATCTTGAAATTAACTTCTCTCTCTCACAAAATATTGCAATGTTAGTTAGTATCTACAATGTCAGTCAAACAATTTCATTCATGATAAAAGAAAAAGTAATCATGAAAATTGATTCACAAATACATCCTTCAATGTTTGTTTTTCAAGAAAGGTTAGTCTAGAAACCTATATGATAATCATGAAGAAAATAAAGTAAAATGCATTAAAAGAATATAAAAACATAATGTTCTAGACCGGCTCAATCTGATCAATTGGGTCATTCCCGCATTCGGCCCAATATGCGTCAGATTACACGTGGCGGTTTCCGTCCGACCAGACCGGGCAAACTTGCCTAGTAATCGACCACGAGGAACCCTCGTGACCGGCAAACAACCAGCCCACGCGTCTTCTAAATATCCGCCCCAAAAGGAGGAGTCTAATCCGCTCCAAAAACATCCTATAAATAGCCCTCTACATACAGAGGGCGAGGTAATCTTTTCTTACCCCAAAAACTCTCTCACTTTTTTGTACCTTGTGGAACACATACTTACTTTGGCATCGGAGTGCCTTGCAGGTACAACCCCTTTTTTCTCCCCATCCACCGTGAGGAACTTCAAGCCTTCATTGTTGCTGGCCATCTGATCTGCTCGGTAAGATCAGTGGCGCTGTTTGTGGGAAAACTAGCTCCCCCGTTCCTCTTCTTGCACCTTCTTGATTCATTCTTGCCTCCTGCAAGAATCCAGTAACCAAAGCTTTAATCAAATCATTACTCATGGCCAGCAATGACGAAGATCCCTCTTCATTAGACGCTGCAATACTCAAGAAAAACGACATCTCCGTCGTTCCCCCTTCCAGAAACACCGTCCCTCGAGACGGTGTCACGGCGTCCCCTTCTCCAAAAGATCTCCAAGGTGATCCATTTCATCGTTTCGAAGATACAAGCGGGAAGGACAACCACGAAGAAATTCTGGGCAACCCTTTCCTCTCCAAAGAACAAACTCCTCAAGACCAGACCATAAACGCTGTTCTAGCTGCTCTTGCCCAGACCAATGCGCTCATACAGTAGCAAAGTGACCGGATCGGGGCCCTCGAACAGAGGCGCCGCTCAAAAACTCCCCCGATCGCAAAGCTTATTCTCGACGCGACGTAGTCACCAAGAAACGCCCTCGTTCCCCCTCCCCCAGGGAGAACGCAGGCCCATCTTCCAAGAAAGGGTCGAGCGAGCAGCGTTCCCGACACCACTCACCTTCCCCTCGGCCAAAAAGGAAGTCTAGATCACCCCCAGCAAGGCACAACGACAACCAGAGGCGACATAGGTGTAGCCAGAGCCGATCTTTTTCTCCGTCCGCCAGCGACGACAAAGAGGAGCGCCATGGTCCTCTATCCCAGGAAATTTTAGAGGCTCCCCTGCCAACCGGTCTCGAAAACCCCCCTCCGCTGGGCACCTACGACGGGACAACCGATCCGGACGAACATATCGAGAACATCGACGCCCTTCTCGATTACAGAGGAGTGCCCGGTGCCATTAAATGTTGTTTGTTCCCGACCACCCTGCGCAAAGGAGCCATGACCTGGTATAAAAGTTTGGCCGACGAATCCATCACATCATGGAAGGTGCTCGGAAAACTTTTCTCCAGACACTTCACGGCCTCCCGAAGACACCCCAAGTCAGAATCCTCCTTGGAAGCCATTATCCAAGAAAAGGACGAGTCTCTACGGGCTTACATAGAAAGATTTAACAAAGAGGCCGTACAAGTATCCACGACAGCCCATATGAAGAAATTCCTGCTCGAACGAGGTCTCTGACCACGTTCAGACTTCGCTAAAGCCGTCAGAATCGAAACACCCGCTACCCTGGACGAATTCTTTCTCAAAGCCCAAGCCTACATACAGTATGAAGAGAAAGAAGCAGCCCACGCAGTCCGCAATTCCAGGCACAAAGAGAGCAGTAAAAATACACGCTAAGAGGAGTCTCGCCGAGGAACTGAAAAAAAGAAAGATGATAAAACTCGGGACCCTAAGGACTACAAAACCCCTGCGGGGAAATTCCGAGAGTACACCCCGCTGAACGCTTCGAGGGAGCGCATCTTGAACGAATGCACAAACGCCGAGTTTCAGACGGGCAAGGTCCGGTTCCCAAAGAGCATACCCACCCGGTCAAACATGGATAAATCGAAATTTTGCAGATTCCACAAAGGCCACGGGCACAATACCGAAGACTGCATCCACCTAAAGGACGCAATATAGATATTAATCAGGGAAGGGCACCTGAAATAATACGCAAAAAAGCAAGAGGCTACCAAAGAGGCTAAACCAATCACCAAGGAAAAACCGGCGGAGGACACGCCCGCCATGCAAGTGGCCATGAGCGTTACCAGGCCGGAAGATTTTTATTTCCCTGATTGGGCCAACACGGCAACCACCAACTCCTCCTACAGCGCCTGGGAGATGTTCCCGTCCGCAATGGTTATATCCGGTGGGGGGTTCAACAAACTGACTGTCGGATCCGTGAAACGCAAATTCGATGAACTAATCTCGGCCAGCGCGAACATAGCCTCGACCTTCGACCACGCCAAAGGCAGTCCTTCCTCAATATCTTTTTACAAAGAAGAGTTGCCCGGAGGAGCACCTAACGCGACCATCCCACTCCTCATCCGAGCTCGGATGGCTAATTTTGACGTGCGGCGCATATTGGTCGACCAAGGAAGTTCAGTGGACATCATGTACTCCCAACTATTCAAAACACTGCAGCTGAACGACAGTCACCTTACCCCATACGTAGGATCGGATTTACAAAGATTCAACGGCACGGTAACCAAGCCATGGGGGTTTGTGGAGCTCATAGTTTCGATCGAATTGGCAGAAGCCACAAGGGTAGTGAAAGTCCAATTTCTGGTCATCGACTGCCCATCAATATACCAGTGCATCCTCGGACGCCCCACTCTGGCCGAATTAATCGCGGTCCCCTCAACCGTGTACCTCAAGCTTAAATACTATACAACTAAAGGACAAATTGCAACAATCAATGGTGATATTGAAGCTGCCAGGAGATGCTTCGAAGCATCTGCCAAAGGCCTATGCACGTTGAAAACACCAGCTCAAGACAAAGGAGCAGCCAGCGTAATCTCCGAGACCAACAAATCAATGCCCTGCATCGTCAATGTCGACCTGGACAGTCGTTTTTTGGGAGACCCCGAGCAGAGCATAAACTCAGGAACAGCAGAAGGGATCCTCCGGCCAATCCCAGACAGAGACTTCGAGCTCGTGTCCCTCGGAGCAGATCCGACCAAAGGAGTAAAAATCGGAGCAGATCTGCCGAACCTGGCCAAGAGACAACTCAAAGCTTGCCTCCACGAAAACGCCGACCTATTCGCATGGAGCTCCGCCGAGATGCCGGGACTCGATCCAGAAGTGGCCTGCCATCACCTGACTATTGACCCCGCCTGCAAGGCCGTCGCCCAGAGAAGAAGAAAACAATCACCAGAGAAAACGGCCGCGGGCGAACTAGCTGTAAAAGACCTCCTAGAAGCCAATTTTATATCTGAAGCCAAGTACACCACTTCGCTCTCTAATGTTGTACTTGTTAAAAAATCAAATGGAAAATGGCGCATGTGCACTGACTACACAGATCTTAATAGGGTTTGCCCTAAAGATGCTTATCCTCTGCCCAATATAGATAAACTAGTAGATAATTCCGCCGGTTTTAAATTACTTTCATTTATGGACGCATATTCCGGGTACAATCAAATACCCATGGCTAAAACTGACAAGAAATACACGGCCTTCATGACCGAATCGGGCAATTATTACTACAACGTAATGCCCTTCGGTCTGAAGAACGCCGGCGCGACATACCAGCGCATGATGAACAAAGTATTCCGAGCAGAGATAGGCGATATGCTCGAAGTCTATATGGATGATATGATCGTCAAATCCCAAAGGGAAACTGATCACACCGCCCACCTTAAAAAGGTTTTCGAGTAAGCCCGAAATTGTAAAATGAGATTCAACCCAGAAAAATGCATATTCGGCGTCCACGCAGGAAAATTCCTCGGCTTTTACTTAACAGAAAGAGGAATCGAAGCCAACCCGGATAAATGCATGGCCTTTTCGGACTTGCCCACTCCAAATTCGAAGAAGTCAATCCAAACCTTGAACGGAATGCTCACGTCACTATCCAGGTTTGTGGCCAAATCCGCTCAGCATGCCCTGCCACTATTCAAACTCCTGCGCAAAGAGACCGCCTTCGAATGGACGGAAGAGTGCGAACGCGCCCTCTCCCACCTTAAGCGGGCACTATCCAGCCCACCAGTTTTATCTAGGCCAGAAGCCGGAAAAATCTTATACCTTTATCTCGCCGTATCCACCGAGGCCGTCAGCGCGGCCTTGATACGAGAAACCCCGGAAGGCCAGAAACCCATTTACTTCACAAGCAAAGCACTCCAAGGCCCCGAGATCAGATATCAACAAATCGAAAAGGTCGGACTCGCGTTGATAACCGCGGCCCGAAGACTCAGACACTATTTCCTAGCACATACCATAGTCGTGCGAACCGAGCAACCCGTAAAACAATTGCTTGCACGCCCCGATATGGCGGGAAGGATGCTCCATTGGTCGTTGGAACTTGCGGAGTTCGACATCAAATACGAAGGAAGAAAAACCCTTAAAGCATAGGTCTTGGCAGATTTCGTGGCCGAAATGGCCTTCCTCGAAACAACAAACAACAACGCCCGAAGATGGACCTTATACGTGGACGGTGCTTCAAGCCCAACTGGCAGCGGAGCAGGGATCATTCTTGAAAATGGAGAAGGAACCCTCATAGAGATATCCCTCTCACTATCATTCCCAACGTCCAACAACCAACCCGAATATGAGGCCCTGCTTGCTGGGCTACGCCTCGCAAACGACTTAGAAGCCGAAGACATTGAGGTGTTCACCGACTCTCAACTGGTCGCATCCCACATCTCAGGCGAATATCAGATCAAAAGCGAAGCCCTCGCCGAATACTTGGCCCTCGTAAAGGAAAGACTGGCCCGATTCAGGAGCGCCAAAGTAAAACACATCCCAAGGGAACACAACTCTCGGGCAGACCTCCTATCAAAACTGGAAAGCACGAGAAAAAAGGGAGGTAACAAATCCGTAATCCAGGAGATATTGCCAAAACCCAGTACCGAGACCCCATCTTCACTGTCACTCGTTAGCACAATTAGAGACACGTCCGGTTGGATGACCCCCGTATACAATTACCTAACAAGTGACCTCTTGCCCACTGATCCGAAAGAGGCCTCCACTATCCGAAGGAGACCCTGCTCGTACGTCTTTGTCGAAAAACGCCTCTACCGGCGAGGATTTTCCATACCCCTCCTCAAATGTATAGATGAGGGCACAATTCCCCACATACTCCGAGAGATACACGAAGGAATTAATTTCCAACATCTAAGAGGAAGATCTCTCGCTCGGAAAGCCCTCCGAGCAGGTTACTATTGGCCCTTCGAGGACATGCACCTCGCACCCCCCAACAAAATCAAGTCCTTATCATCTCCCTGGTCGTTCGCGTGATGGGGGATGGATCTCCTCGGTCCATTCGTGACCGGAAGCAATTAGAACAAGTACCTAATAGTTGCGGTCGACTATTTCACCAAGTGGATCGAGGCCAAGCCATTGGCCAAAATTACATCCTTGAATGTACTCCGCTTCTACAAAAGAAACATCCTCGCCCGGTTCGGGGTACCATTGGCTATCATCACCGACAACGACACCTAGTTCACAGACGGGCGCTTCCAAGAGTTCGTCACGAAATTGGGAACAAAGCAACATTTCACATCGGTTGAACACCCACAAACAAACGGGCAAGCAGAGGCTGCTAACAGAGTATTTCTGAGAGGCCTCAAAAGAAGACTGGACGAAATAAAAAGGGGATGGGTCGAAGAGCTGCACAGCATCTTATGGGCCTACCGCACCACCCCACACTCAAACACATAGGAGACTCCTTTCCGACTAACATACGGAACATAGGCCGTGATCCCCGTTGAGATACACGTGCCCTCGAGTCGCGTCGAAGAACCACTCGAAATAGAGGGCAATGGTGAGGCGATTAGAGAGGAGCTCGACCTGGTCGAAGAAATCCGAACAGGAGCTGCCCTCCGCGAAGCCTCACTCAAGCAAAAAATCACTCTAAGACATGACACGAAAGTCATTAAACGGGAATTTAAAGTAGACAGCTTAGTGCTTAAAAGAAACCACAAAGATTCTCGAGAAGGCAAATTGGCCGCGAATTGGGAAGGCCCTTATCGTGTCCGAGCGAGGACAGAAAATGGGGCATACTACCTGGAGAACTTGCAAGGAGAAGAACTCGCTCGACCCTGGAACGCTGAGAAACTCAAACAATACTACAGCTAAAATAAAGGTGCGGCCCGGTACGAGCCAAGCACCTCTGACTGAAACAAAACAACGGGAGCCCGCTCTTTTAATCGAGCAGACTCTTTTTTCTTCGAGGAGCCCTAAATACAGAGTATCCCCGTCGTAAACACGTACCATGATGGCAGAACGCCCCGCTCGCGAAGGGACCGTTCACGCCATGAGCCCTGGAGCTCAATACAACAAAATCCGAGACTCACCATATGCCAGGCACATGTCCCCGGTAGTCGACCACAGTTCCACACACTTGGCGATCAACACAGTATAGTCGAGCAAAAAAACTCCCGAAAATGAAAAATAAACCGCAAAACAAAACAAGATTACTTTATTTATCATTCATGCAAATTACAAAACAGATATCGAATAAAAGGGAAACGCTTCACTCCTTCCGACGAGCAAACTCCTCCGAAGGAAGGTACTGGTACCAATCTTCATCCCATTCAGTCTCTGAACCATCTGTCTCAACCACGCCTCTTACCCCCGTCACCCGGGCACGAGCATCCGAATTCACAGAGCCCCGAGAACGGGTAGCAGAGCTACTTGAAGTCTTCTTATCCTTCGTCTTCTTCGCCCCACTAGAACGCGACGTCGAAGACACCTGCTTTTCTTTAGCTCCTCCCCTTCCTGCGAAAAATGAAGAAAGAAGAGGTCCGCAAGACCTCCTTTTATAAGGGAAGAAGGGGAACAATAATCTTGGGAAACGAATATGCCTTTAAAGAATAAAGACATTGGAAAACGATAACACTCTTTCCAAAAAAATCACTACGCATGCACACAGATTCCAAGGAAATAGCAAAAAACGTTAATACTTAAATAAATACGGGCAAAAGCCCAATGAAGTGCCCAACTACGGCCGTTAAGACCGAGCTGGTGAGAATACATACAAATTAAGAATGGGGGGCATACCCCCCAGAATAACACTTACAAAATCAAGGCACGCAGGCCCAAACATTCAAAACACATGAAAAGAAAATCTTCAAACACCTTCCTCGACTTGGACCTCCTCGGCTTCCTGCGTCACGGGCTCCTCCCCGAAGGCCGGAGAAACAATCTGGTCGCCCTCCACACGATGGTAAGGCCCGGTACCTTTGGTCACCAACTCCACCCCCGAATTCTTCAACTTGAGCTAGGCCACAGTGGAGTGATAGGTATCCTCGGCAGCCGCCACACAGTCGCTCCCCAAGACTCTGATATATTGAATCAAGTCTGCCCGGGTTAAAAGAGCCTTATCCTCTTCCAACTCATCCTCAGCAGGAGCCTGAGAACGGCGAAGAGAGGCCTCCCTAACCGAGGAAGACAGCATTGTTCCATACAGAGTCCTGGAGAGCAAGGTGTATTGACCTTGCACGTCCACCAGAGCAGCCTCCTTTTCTTTCAGCCGAGCCTTCACAGCGTCCAGTTCCTCGCCCTGTTCCTTCAGCAGCTGGTCCTTCTCCTCCAAGGCAAAGGCCTTCATCTTGACCTTCTCCTGAAGAAACCTCGCTGCTTCCGCTGACAAAGGCGCCGAGCGAGCATAGAGAGTCGCCATCTCCAGAAGCTGAACCATGGCTGAAGCGTCCTGCACAAGGAACCTTTGACAAACAGAAGGCTCCAAACCCTCAATGTGCAGAGATTCAGCACGTGGAATAGTCAAGGAGGGTCCACCTTTGAAGAATCTGGGCTGAAGAAAGCACGAAGGGAGGGTGAAGATATCAGCAGCCTCCTTCTGAGTAAGGTCCACAGCTTCGGTTCTCTGGCGCTTGCAGCGGACCAAGGCGTCCGAGTTGGGCTGTGGGCGAAAGGGAGAAGGAAGCACCGTAACTGGCCTCAAAGACTCGTCCTGATTAGAGTTCCTCAGGGGGGAACCAGCAGTAGTAGCAGCACCAGAGGAGGAGGCACCCGAGCCTCCTACCGGGGATCTTTGCGCAACAACCAGTCTAGGACCAGCGCTCTTCTTAACAACCCCTTTTAACTTGCTGGCCTGCCTAAGCATCTGGTCATGATGGGCACGATCCATTGAATCTGCAAAAGGAAAAGAAAAACGTGAGAAAACTGCCCCTCATAAAACCACTAAGAAAGAAAGCTATTAAAACAGCCGAGCCAAAATAAAAGACGGGACGAAAAAGAAGGAGCAGATACCCAAATAGGCAAACACCCCCTCATCTGTTCCCTCAGCTAGAAGCTCCTTAATATTAATCACCCCCGGCTCCCTGATTGGCTCCCCGTCCTCGCCTAGGATAGGTATCCCCGAGCGATCCACTCTTGCGACTACGGGAAGACCCTGCACGAACCGCTGGAGGGCAGCATAATCCCCTCGAGCATCATCGTCCAAATCCGAAAGCCTAGTGATATATTGATTGGTCCCATACCTGAAGTGGTCCCGCGACCAGAAAACCCTAAACTTATACCGACGGGAGGTAACAGGCTCCCCAATGTCGTTGAGCACCGGACGACCATGGACATCCAAAGTCGGCACGCGATCAAAGACACTTTCCCGAGCTTCCCGAGAATGAGGACGAATGAGGAAGAAGCGAGGCTTATAACCCTTCAAAGAGTCAGAATAAGACTTGAAAATTTTCTTGGACTGCTTTAAAGACACCCATCCATAACGGCCATCTTTCACCGTACGCTGAACACAGAGTATATAAAAGAACAGAGGGATCGTTGCCCCTATCTTTAAATGCGTACAGACCAACTCAAAGGCCCGGATAAAAGCGATCGAGTTGGGGTGAAGCTGCCCAGGAGCCACCTCCAAATGGTTAAGCACCGCCACTTGAAACTCAGTGAAAGGGGCACAAAAACCCATATCCCGAAACACCACTTCATACATAGGAATTAAATACGGGGTATACACATCACAAATTCGGTCATCTTCGGCCGAAATCAGAACCGACCACCCTTATCCCACCTCGGTAAAGACATCAGAGTCATCCTCCACGAAATAACTCTCTACATCCATTGCTTCCTGATGCACCCAGGCCAGCTGAGGCACCTCTTGCCGGGCTGGAGGGGTAGAGGACGACGAGTCCGACGCCGTCGGACGAGTTTCATCGGTCATTTTTCACCTGAAACACAGGGGAGAACAGTGAATTCGTCAATTAAATCAAATCCACCCTTCCACCATCGTCCAGAGTGAATGGGCACTTCAACGGCCCAGAGACCAGATGAACCGCGTCCTTGCCCCCTCCATAACCACAAATCCCGAGCTAGACGAAGTTCGCGCCCGGGAAAAGGGCAAAAACGCAGGACATCTGACTACGACGCACACAAAGAAAAACACCAAAAGCATAATCAAACGACTATCAACGATGCAGAAAGCTAGAATCTAAAGATAAATTCAATAAAACGCAGTCGTGGACGACGGAGAAGCCTCTTATCTCCGCCATACGCCACCACATTCATCATCTATTTTCATCAAACCCTTCTTAAAAACCTACCCTAACCACATGCAATCAGTTCTAAAACAACGATCGAAGCATAAAATACAGAAAATAAGGATCAAAGGTTGACTTACAGGTACGGTTTTGATGAAAAGTTGAAGAATCTGTAACAAACACCACTGCAAGAAATAACGGCCGGCGGAGGGAGAACGAAGTAACTGAATTTGAAAAGTTTGAAAAAATGAGGGGTTCTTCTATTTATAGGCTACCAAAGGTACCACACGCGCCGCACGTGTAGTACTGTACAAAGAAATGGCCATCATTAACCCTATAGTCTAGGTAATAGATTAGCCATTATTTCGCATTAAATGCGACACGCCCCCCTATCAACTTTTCTGAAACGACATGCTTCCCTACTCCCGGCCAGACCATTCTCCTCCCCGGAAACGCACGACCTACCTCCCTCGGATATCTTAGGCTCGGACCCCGGAAAGACCCCCGGATCAACTTCCTATAAGTCGTCACTCCTCTGACCGGAAGTAACGACTTGGGGGGCTCCTGTTCTGGACCGGCCCAATTTGATCAATTGGGCCATTCCCGCATTCGGCCCAATATGCGTCAGATTACACGTGGCGGTTTCCGTCCGACCAGACCGGGCAAACTTGCCTAGTAATCGACCACGAGGGCCCCACGTGACCGGCAAACAACCAGCCCACGCGTCTCCTAAATATCCGCCCCAGAAGGAGGAGTCTAATCCGCTCCAAAAACATCCTATAAATAGCCCTCTACATACAGAGGGCGAGGTAATCTTTTCTTACCCCAAAAACTCTCTCACTTTATTGTACCTTGTGGAACGCATACTTACTTTGGCATCGGAGTGCCTTGCAGGTACAACCCTTTTTTTTCTCCCCATCCACCGTGAGGAACTTCAAGTCTTCATTGTTGCTGGCCATCTGATCTGCTCGGTAAGATCACATAAGAAAGTGGCAGGCTGAATTATTTTCTCATCTAGCCATTAAAGACCACTACTTTAAACATAGAACTCATACACCAATGGAAATAATGCACCAATGGAAACAGTTTCTGTTTAACAAAAACACAGTTTTAAAAGTCCCATTCTTAGAATAAAACATGGTTTTAAGCATTGCTTAAGAATAGTTGTTCCCGATCTTCTAAGTTTGAATTTATTATATTTCAAGTTAAATAATCATAAATAGAAGAGGACTTAGATATATTTTGTGAAAACACTATTAACAACCTATTTTTCTAATCGACCAAGCCTGCCAAAATAATAACATTGGTATATATCAAATAGATATGGAGGAGCTAAATTGTGAACAATTTAACTATGGTGGTGATTTCCAAACAGCCAAACTGTGAACAATCTAACTATCTAAATGAAATTTATTGTCCAACTTTAACAAATAAAATAATAGCATATTCCTTAATTTAACCATGTCTCATTACTCAAACAAAAATGACAGTAACTCCTCCGCCCAAATTTGAAACCATGGATATACGTACTAAATCATTTGTCTTGTTTAAGAAAATCTTTTACCTGCATTATGATACATCTATATTAAACAAAAATGAAATCTAGTAAAGTTATCATAAACAAACCAAATAGTAGTATAGATTGATCACTAATTCGTGAAAGAACTAGAAACAATTCATCCACCATAGTACATATTACTGTTAGCTGGAGATTTCGACTGGAGAATATGCTTCTTGAAGGATTAGGGTTCGAAGAAAAATGGATTTCAATGGCCATTTCCGAGAATGTTATTTATGGTGAAGATGCCTGAAATCGGAGCTAAGTCGAGATAGGTTGTCTTCAAGACTTAAGCGTTTTTCTGAAATACGAGGGTACTGAAGCTTGTAGTATTTCGTTGCAATCTCACTAAAGAACACGTTTCCACGTATCGAAAGAGGATTCAGGCGGGAGGATTTGAATTTAAAAATATTATGTGTAACCCAACAAGGACAGGTGGCACCCCAGGGATTCGAAACGCATGCATGTGAGCAACGTGGCATTTCGTTAGCGTAGGACCGTTAGGGTCGAATTAGTATAAATAAGGGTCTTAGTATCAGGAACCGGGGTGTTCATTTTGTACAAATCACTCACAAATCACTCAAATATGAAGTGTTAAGAGAAAGAGTTCGCTGAGAAATGTACGTATGACACCACACTTTAAATATGTTTGTATTTCTATTTACATAATCAAAATGTCTTTAAGTTTCATTTACTTTTTCGCCTAGTCTTTCCTTTGATTCAAGTGATTCTTTCGACAAGTTGTTATATTCTTGCACTTTACATTTCTGAAATTTACATTTCCTTTACATCTTCGTCAAAGTTCTATTTACGTTTATAACCAGTTTATTTTCAGTTGTGTACTTTGTTAGTTTATTTCGCAAGTTATTTATGCGTTCTGTAGCAACCTGCCCTAAATATTAAATTATTAGAGTCGCCACCTATTCTACCAAGGCGAATAGGAAACCTCGCGCAGTTAAGATTCCAGGGTAAGATACTATATTCAGGTCGAGGGAAGGTGTTAGGCACCCTAAACCCTTTCCTAAGGTTTGCATTGTAGAGTCAAGGTTTGTGGCAAAAAAGATAAAGAAAGATGACAAACAGGGTTAAAGCAAATAATTATCATAATTAAAGGTTTATAATTCAGGAAATACAAAATCGGGAAAAATGAGATTTATGGGGAAGGGGGACTCGCCTTGGTTATCCAAGTGCCTACGTATCTCCTTAGGGAGAATCAGAGTCAACGTAGTTCGGGGAAGGGTTGTACGCCCTTAGAGTTGAAATTTGATTTGAGATGGTTGGAAGGCTTTTTGAATGGCCTATCGTAGTTTTGAATAAGGATGAAAATCCGTAGTTTGATTTGAAGTGTTTTGAATGTTTTAGATTTGGGAAGTGTTTTAGGATTTGGGCGTACAACCCTGATTTTAGTTTGTACTATTAACCGCAATAATAGATTGATTCAATTACCATAGTTAACAGATTAATAGTTGTATCATTACCAATTTTAATCGATTGATTCGATTATCACTAATAATGAATTATAGTATTTTTAAATAATTTTTATGAATTAATTTGTATCGTTACCCCTCGTAATCGATCGATTCGATTAAGAAGAACAACGAATTGGAATGAGAGAAATAAAGGGTTAATCATCGCAACTAATAGAATAGTTGAAACCATTTAACCGAATAGGAGTTAATTACATTTTAATTAAATAACATTTTAATTAAAATTATTATTGACCATAACGATTAATCGATTTAATCGGAACGAACAACAAATTGTGATTTTAAATATTAACGTCATATATTAATTTATTTATAAAAATAAATCATTATTATATGAATGAATATTTAAAAATAATTTAACTAAAACATATAAATTAATTAAAATTATTTTAGTTAATAGAGTTTTGATTCAGCGTGGTTGGTTTGAGGGTACATATTATAGGCATCAGGTTTGGGACATTGGATCAGGCCTAGTGGTGGTTGGATGGTCAGATTTTGGGAGTGCATGATGGTCTAGCGCTAGGTATGAACACTGGATCCCTGAACAAGTAATTCACAAAAAAAATATGGGAGCGAGGGATCAAACCCTCGTCCCTTCACTCACATACGCTGCCTCTCACCAACTCAACCAAATCAGTTATTCATAATATGCACGCTTCCAATAACACATAAGAGATCCACAATTATCAGAAAAACAAACACGCGCGTAAATTCAAACAGGCCAGTGGCACGTTGCCACGTACTCGTCTTCCTCACAAAGACCTGCAAGAACCCTGAACATTTAGCTACGGATTTGCTACGATTCCGTTCGTAGCCAACAAGCCTGGAAAATAGCGAATTGCACCTCGATGCATATAAACTTGGCGCACCTATCCTATTCTCCTCGTTTTCACCATGCGAATTCATTCATGTCATTATTATAACCTACTTTTACCTCTAATGAAAACCCCCAATTCAAAACTCATAGAACCCTAAATGTCTAACAATGGTGAATCATGCCAAACACGCCCAGAAACTTAATTAATGTTCCAGAATTGTTCACAGCAATTGCACAAAGCATAATACATAAACCAATTAACATATAAATGCGTGAATCATGCTAATCGACTCAAAGTTTAGAATCACTTAACTCGGCTTATAGGAGAATGTTCTGGGGGTGCTGAAGTCATGTGAGGATCCCAATCAATTCAGAACACTCCAAGGAACGTGTGGCTATGCTCAGAATCCTTTAAGACCTCTTGATTCTCCAAAACCGATTTGAAGTTTTTTTGTGACTTTCCTTGCTCTTGAGGGTGGTTCTTTCTCCAGAATTTCGTCCCCTAATCCTATGCCCTTTATTCACTACTTATAGAAGAGTGAATTAGGTT
The DNA here is from genome assembly GCF_029867415.1 of Vicia villosa. NCBI lineage: Eukaryota > Viridiplantae > Streptophyta > Magnoliopsida > Fabales > Fabaceae > Vicia > Vicia villosa. The sequence goes on along the minus strand of NC_081180.1, from coordinate 237,510,877 downwards.
AAAAAACTAAACCCAATCTCCATAATTCATGTGATTGATATTTGATTGAGATTTTGAACAAAATCTTTCTAAATTGGACTCTTATTTCTCCTTCCCTTCCCAATCTTTTTATGCACGAATTTGTATTGCAAATATGCAATAAATATTGATTAGAATTGATTATTTTGAAGTCTACATCCAATTATTTGATTTTCCTTGATTTATATAACTTTAAACCATTACTTAAATGAATAAAAAATCATATAAATCAAATAAAAATACTATAATTTGTGAAAAATGGAATTAATAGCTTGGATAACTTGTGGACCAAGATTAAGTTATAAAAATATAAGCCCACTTGCAAGAAATTCCATTTTGAACCCCTTTCATTCACATTTTGCCTCCAAATTTTGCCCAACTTTGACCAAGCATATCTCACTCAATTTTTAAGCTATGAGGGAGTTCTAGGAATTTTTGGAAACTTCAAGAGGTCCTCTATAAGCCACTTTGGAACATATTTTTCATTTGGAGCTTTTATCTTGATCGTATCCTCTTTGACAAAAACTGCTTTTGAGGGATGCTTGAAAAGGACCTATAATCTTTTGCATTATACCTCTCAAATGAAGCATTTCTAGCCTTGGCTTGTGAGAGAAAAAGTTGTAGAGAATCCAATTTCCTTCCAGATAGGCTTTGAGTGAAGAATTTTTGATGTTCCATGTGAAAGTTATAGCCAGTCAAAGTTGAGTTGACTTTCTCATAGAGAAACCCTAATTTGAACCTTTTTTGTATTTGTTCATCTCTGAGTTTCTACTGATAAATCATGGTCAAATTTTGATCAAATGATGGATATACGCTTATATGCTTGATGTTTGATCAATGATCAGAGGTTTGGAACATGCTTTGATTATGGTTGACTTTTAGGTCAAACCAGTTGACTGTGGATTATCTAAGCTGTTGAACAAGTTAACTTTGGAATTGGGTCTTGATTTTTGACATAGAGATATCTTGGATCATAATGGGCCATGGAGAACTTCATTAGGGACCTTATTTTGCTAGTTCCTTCAGGAGAGTACCAAACCCTAGCTTTAGGAGACTCTTGCTCAGGAGAATGACTGGATGAATCTCTTGAACTTTGAATCATTGTGAATGGAATATGGAAGGCAAATTTTGGGGTATGACAGCTGCCCCTGTTCAATCTTCTTAAACCTGAAGAGGTAGATTGGCTTGCTCGCCAATCGCGATCTGATGGTGGAAGAGGATTGAACACTAGAATACCCAGAAATTTGCGATTGCCGGCGTAGGAAACAGTTTTTTTTTAGAGATGGGCTTAAAGATGCCATCCAGTTGTTTGACAAGATGCTTGTCCAGAGCATATGCTCTTCATACCAGGATCATATTGGTTGTATCTGAAGAGATATAAAGTAATGTCTTACATAAGACTACCCGAAGAGGTTCCTGAATAGGGTATATCAAAGGCTGATGCAAAGAAGCTTAGGCTTTGAACAAAGCTTAGAAAGAATGTCTTGGAGAAGACTAACTAAGGAGTTCTTTAAAAGAACTAGGCATGTCTTAGAAAAGATTGGATAAATATTTTAAGAAGGCTACCTAGAAAGGCATGACGTGTCTTAAATAAGACTGACCTAAATAGGTTGAGATGTGTCTTAAATAAGATTCACCTGGAGAGGTTTTTTTTTTTTAGAACGGATATGGAATGTCTTAAACAAGACTACCTAGACAAGTTATGGTACGTATTAAACAAGACTAACCTAGAAAGGTTCCTATAAAGGGTATGAGACGTCTTAAACAGGACTACCTAGACAGGTTCCTATAAAGGATATGAAATGTCTTAAACAAGACTGCCTAGACAGGTTATGGTACGTCTTAAACAAGACTAACCTAGAAAGGTTCTCGGGAATGATACGATACGCCTTAAATAAGACCATAAGGTTAACTTAGATATGTCTCACACAAGACTGACCTAAAAAGGCTCCTGGAGAGGATAAGGAGGGATTGGATATATGTTTGAAGAAGATTACCTAGAGAGGTATGATATGCCCTAAACAAGACTAACCTAGCAAAGTTTTTGGAAAGGATGTGATATGTCTTACACAAGACTCACCTGGAAAGGCTCTTAGACAGGATACGGGATACCTTAAACAAGTTTTACCTAGAAAGGCTCCTAGACAGGACACGATACGTTTTAAACAAAACTAACTAGAAAGATTCCTATAAAGGGCACGATACGTTTTAAACAAAACTACCTTGAAAGGTTCCTATAAAGGATATGGAAAGTTTTAAACAAGACTACCTAGAAAAGATGGGATACGTCTTAAACAAGACTGCCTATAAAGGTTAGGATACGTCTTAAACAAGACTGCTTGGAAAGGTTAGGATCGTTTTGGACAAGACTAACTGGAAAGGTAAGAAATTCTTTGATTGCTTCTGGATTGTCTTTGAAGAAAGACTTGGAATGAGGTATTGGAATTGTATTGTTAAGATTGAATCGTTGATACGATTGTATTTGCACTGTAATTGGATAATAACATCCTTTTGATTATGAAGTGACCTGAAAAGGCAGCGGTAGTTTTATGCAATGTCATGATGCATGTGTCATGTAATGAGATTCTCAAAATAAATGAGAATTATGTATGTATGACGATCCCACATTGCGGGACGTAAATAGTACAGGCGTGGGAAGGTCAATTACGCAACAATGCTCCTTGTGTGATACTAGTGTGACTTCCCGAATATCCGAAATTTTGAGAGACGTGCTCCTTACTCTGAAGGAGGGATCTTTAGAGGGAACTCGAATTTTACCATGTCATACCACGAACCTGATATGTACTGCCCCAGTATTTCAATTCTTGAAAGATATGCCCCTAGTCAATAGGATCCTTGATTGTATGCCCCTGTTTTAGGAAAACCCTCCGAACGTGGTTTCCCCATTCAAGGGTCTTTATCAGGAATTATCGTCTTTGATTAGACCAATTTCGAGGTCTCCTTGATGCTAAGTGTTGATTTGAATGTGAAGCAGATGCTTTTCAGAATGAGTCATGTGTTTCGGTCGCATCCGACGGACGGTGATTTGCTGAGTACTCAGAATGAGGTGATGTTTTCTATAAGATTACCTGAAGAGGTCCCTGGAAAGAATGGGAAATTGTCTTAAACAAGACTATGCTTTAAACAAAGCTCAAAGGGACATGTTTGTGAAGAGGGTCAAAAAGATTCCTATAGAGGATAGAGACTGTTTTTTTTGTGGCGTTTTAAACAAAACTTATGAAAGGACATCTTGAAGAAGATTACCCTAGAAAGGATGGTAGACCGTCCTAAAGAAGACTATGTACTTTTAAACAAAGTTTGACGAGGTAATTTTTTTTTTGGAAGCATAAGAGAAGTTTGAATATGTCTAAAAAAACTAACTGAAAAGATCGATGAGTATCTTTAAAGAAGATTACTTAGAAAGGAATATGTCTTAGAGAAGACTATCTGAAAAGATTTCTGAAAAATGAAGAGAGATACCTAAAAAGGCTCGTAGAAAGGATGAGGAGATATGTCTTTAAAAGACTATCTGAAAAAGGCTCCTAGGAAGGGTAAGGAATACTTGAACATGCCTTAAAGAAGACTACATGGACAGATATAAAGGTTCCTGGAAAGGATGTGAGAGTGGTATTGACCCCATCTGATACTGAGTGACCTTTGCCACGTGCCCCCAGGCAATGGGCTTGCCCCATGGGCTATTCAACATTTTTGACAGATTCCATGGATCTTGATTAGATTGCCCCATGTAAATGGTATAATGACGAGTTATGCCCTGTGTACACATTAGCCATCCCAGTCATGCGTAAGGGATGTTTCTTCTTTTGCCAAGCTCTTAAAGCTACTTCGTCAGTCAGTAGGATTTTTAGCCATTAGCCGTGCCCCATACAACTTCTCCCTGATGTTTAAACATTTGAATCCACATAGACAAGTGTACTTTATAATGAAATTCATAGGATGCGAATGCATATGTCTGTCTTGAAAGTTTAAAAACATTTTTTCAGTAAAACGAAGTTTTTTTTGTAAGAAAGTGGTATCAACTGAAGAGTTATAGTAGACCTTAAGGAGTCGGGATACCTTTTGGTAACGGTATGCTTTCGAACTAACCATGCTTAAGTTAGGGCTTTTAAGGGTTGTAACGTGGCCTGGTTCACGGTTTTAAGAAATAAAAGATAGTGGCTCAAAGTTTATTTGTACCCATCCCAATCTTCGTGATGTTCTCCAGTCCTATGCTCGGTTAACTATGCGTTTAAGCTCCAAAAGACTTTGGGAATACTGATATTCATGATGGTTTAAAAACCAAAGGTTTATTCGCAAAGGTAGTCATCTTCCTTTCTTGTAATATTTTCCTTTTGTCGAGGGTATGTAGTGACCTCTTTTCGACTTCGCTATCCCTAACTTTTGCCTGAACTGTTCATTTTAAAACTACAGTCAGCGGGATGCCCCAATATTGCCTTAGTCTCCTTAATAGGTTTTGACTTAGCAGGCCTTTGCATTGCTTTCTTTTTTTGGCGGCTATTGACTGTCGGACTTAATGATGACGGGGAACCATCGGTGATTATGTTCAAAGGAACAATTTGGAATAATTAAGTTAACTGAGCAGCTACCCTACCCCAGGTTATGTATTAAGGGTTTTATTTTATATGAAGGAAAATTCCTACTTCTTTAGGCTCAAAGGGGTTGACGAGGGATTAACATCCTTATATCTCCATTATTTAGGAATTGAAACAATGCATGTACATCGTCAACACGGTCTGTTCGAAAGCGTAATGTATGAAATTATGGTATCGTTTTCGTCATTCTCCCTATAAAGGTGTACGGCTTTAACGAGAGTTGAATATCACAGAGAAGAAAACCAAGTAAAACATAGTTTTAAATATAATGAGAACACTAGGAATAAATCAAGACAAACGTAAGCGATGTGTAATACGGTGAACTGACTTTTTATATCGAAATGTCGCGGTAAGCAAGAGTCGCCACCGACTTTTATTTTATCCAAACAATATTCGGAAAGGCAAAAAGAAACAGAAAAAACCTTTTAAGAGAATCTAAGTTCGGGGGGTAATTTATGCAAAGGGAAGGTGTAAGGCACCCTTTGCATCCATGGTTTTCCATGGGCTCTGAATTGCTTTGCTTGCTTGTTTGTTTAGAAAATGTAGATGAAAGAGATAGGGACTTTAGCTCGTAAATGAGCGTAGCCCTTTTGAAAAATTATGAGAAAGAATATAATGAAAGTTTGAGCATTGCAAGGCAATTAGGGGCAATTACCTTAAACTCAGATGATAGGTCTCTTTTTAGCCTTTCAGAATGAAAGGGTCTATCCTTGCCATAAGAGGGCAGGAAGCCTTTCGTTTGGAGGTTGAAGGGTCATCGAAGCATCCTTTGCCCAAAGACTGACCCATGCCATAGAGGGGCAGGTAGTCTAAGGGGAAGGATCAGAATAAGCCTTTTCGTAGGCAGCCAGAAGATACCTCAGCCTTTTTCCGTAGGCAACTTCCGAGGGTCGAGGTCATATTTGTGTATCGAAGGCAACATCATTTAGGGTCGTATGACCTTTAATTATCGAGGCATCATGGCTGAGGTATCCTCAAATTCGAGGGATATGGCTTATTCTGCAAAACCACAAGGCAACAGGCAACAAGGCAACAGGCAACAAGGCAACAAGGCAACAGAGAGGTTACCCCAAAAGGGTGCGTGTGTGCAACAATCACGTGGTTGTATTCAGATAATATTTATCTTATAATTAGTGATCTAATTCTGTTAAAGGCTTGCACTCCCTAAGATTACTAACCACGCAAATATAACAAAATACGGGGCGGGAAATTGTAACCAGCGGATCCCTTAATCAGGGTTTGACATAAGTAATAATAAAACAGGAAAACAAGGTTTAGGGTTACCAAACTTGTAGCTTTGGCGATCGATAAACCCTGAAAATGCAAACAGACAAAAATATGGTGAGTGTATGGCTAGTTCAAAGGCGAACGGGATTGACCCTAAAATAAAGAATAAATAAATATATATAAAAAATAATTAAATAGGTAAGGGTACTTAGCTCGGATTTGATCTGATATGGTTGATAGGACGCTTTAAGGTTAACCCTGAAAAGAAACAAGGTAGAGAATAGGTGGAGTGAATGTATGCACAATTCAACATATAAGGGCAAACCCTAAAATCAAAGGAAACAAAATAGACATGAATCGAATACTTAGCTTCATGAAGGGCGTGGCGCGTGGTCGGAAGGTATTTGAAAAGTCAAACCTGAAAAAGGCACAGAAAAAAATATTTTCAGTGTAGCCACATTCTTGTAAACCCTGATTAGGGTATAAATTGACTAAGTTTAATAGGATAAATAAAATCGAGTTAATTAATTATTGGTTTCCAACCTAATTAATTAAATCGATGAAATACGGTTTTGATTAGTTAATAAAAGTATTAACCTAATTAGACAATTAGACAAATTAAATTTAATAAGAATTATTATTAAATCAAATTAATTATTAAAAGCAAATTCAAAATAAATAGTTTTTTATAAAAATAAAATAAAAAAACTTTTAAAAGAATTTTGGGTTAAAAGAAAATTTAAAGAAAGTTTATAAACAATTTATAAAAGAACTAATTTAAATAAAAGAAAATAGTAATAATAAAAAAAACTATGTAATAAAGGAATAAACAAAAAAAAACTAGAAGCAGCACTTAGCTGCGATTCAGTGTGATTTGCTTGTGGTCCACATGATAGGCCTTCAATCCAGGTGCATTAGATTTGGAGAGGCTGGAGATCCGATGGTCATACCTTGAGGGTTTACCATAGTCCCATGTGTGGTCCCTGCGCTGGATCTGAGACATGTGAGTGATAAAAAATAATGTCACACGGAGGGATCGAACACGAGCCCTTTTGCTTCTCCGCGCGTGATCACTACCATCCCTGCTGCGTTAACTCACTGATAACAATATGCCACGAATAAATTATAAGAAGAAACTAAATACTGAGATTCAAATACAGAATTCCCTCGCGCCCAGGCCCCTTCGTCTTCTTCATCGAGCCAATTTCGGCTGCTACGGGACTGCTACTATTTTGCTACGATAGCAACCATAGCTAATACCTGCAATACTCAAAAATCCAGTAATACGCAATATAAATTCGAGGGGAGACCATAGGTTCGACCGAAATAGTCTTCTAAACGTGATGGAGCCATTGATTTTGACCAATTTCACCTCTAAACAGTCACCCCCAATTCGTGACCTCATGAACCCTAAACATGGTGAATTATGATATATGCATCAAAGTTTAAATTAAATCACCCATAAACGATTAGTACATCGATGTGAATGAGAATATGATATTAGATTATGTTTATGATTCATGAACGATACAGTTTGAGATGAGAAAAAGTTTTGCAAACCGATGCAATAGTGGGCGCGAATTCACTAGCTCCAAGCACGTATGAAGGTTGGGAATGCTTCCTGGAATTCCTGGGAAGTCCGATTGATCCTCAAGGCCCTCTGAATTGGACTGAAATTGCTAAATCGTATTCCACTTTTCTTTGAGAATTTTGGAACTTGTGTGGTGCTCTTGGCTGCAGATTTTTTCGCCCCTAGGGTTTGATGTTTGTTCTGCTTATATATCTGAATCCATTAGGTCAACAAACTTGAGAAAAATCCTTGTGAATCAATCTTTTGAAAATTTGATTGGATCTTGAATGAAATATTTCTAATTAGGGCCAAACTCAATATTTTTCACCATTTAACCCTTGCACGAATTTTGTAGTAATTAGTGAATATTTTGATGATTAATGATGATTGAAATTGGGAGGAAAATCAAATCTTTGATTATTTTTCATATTTTATGCAATTAATTCATGATTTAAATGAATTAAAATCATAAATAATTGATAAAAATTATGAAAAATAAAAGGTCTTTGTTTTTATCACGTGGATGGGCCTATAATAAGGGTAGAACAAAAAAAGTGCGAGCCCATTTAGAAATGTTTTGAGTTTTAGGCTTTTGTATAAGAGAGTATATCTAGGAGCTTTGTGTTTTGATTTGAACTTGAATAGGAGAAGATGTATGGGCAAATTTTGGGGTATGACAGCTGCCCCTGTTCAATTATCTTAAACCTGAAGATGTAGAGTGGTTTGTATGCCAGTCGGTATCTCAAGGTGGAAGGTGATTGAACACTAGAATACCAAGAAATTTGCCCTAGCTGATGTAGGGACTTTTGTCGGAGATGGGCTTGAAGATGCCATCCAGCAAATCATGCATTAGATTCGGTTTGGAGCGTTTGAGAAGTATTTGTTAGAGATTGATCGTGTTAGCGTTGTTCGTGATGAGAGAAACGGGTCATACATTTAGACCATATCTGTAGAGGAATGTCAGAATGAGTCATACATTGGACCATATCTAAAGAGGAATATCAAAACGAGCCATGCATTAGACCATGTCTGAAGAGAAATAGCATAACGAGTCGTACATTAGACCATATCTGAGGAGGGATATCAGAACGAGTTATTCATTAAACCATATCTGAAGGTGAATACCAGAACGAGTCATACATTAAACCATATCTGATGGATAATGCCAGAACGAGTCATACATTTAGACCATATCTGACTAAAAATACCGGAACGGGTCGTATATTAGACCATATCTGATTAAAAATACCGGAACGGGTCGTATATTAGACCATATCTGATGGATAATGCCAGAACGAGTCATACATTTAGACCATATCTGACTAAAAATACCGGAACGGGTCGTATATTAGACCATATCTGATGGATAATGCCAGAACGAGTCATACATTTAGACCATATCTGACTAAAAATACCGGAACGGGTCGTATATTAGACCATATCTGATTAAGAATACCGGAACGGGTCATACATTAGACCATATCTGATTAAGAATATCGGAACGGGTCATATATTAGACCATATCTGATAGAGAATGTTTGTTTGTTAGGGTTGATGAGTTATTTGACGAAGTTTTGGAATGTAAAAAGGCTTGTCAGAATGAATCTCCAGCTCGATTATATCTGAGTGGAATGATTGTCGAGGCGGAACCTGAAAACAAAGTATGCAATGTCATGATGCATGTAATGAATGAGATGGGATTCTCAAAATAAATGAGAAACTTGCATGAAGTGATGTATGCAATGTATGAATATGTTTATGACATATGATATGCGAATATGATTTATGTTGTCCTGATTGAGAAAATAAATCTCTATATCCTTGTGATTTTATTGTCGGATCTTGTCCTGAAGATGCTCAGCTGGTGATTTATGGTTTCTGCTTGGGGATGATTAGTAGTTTGATGTACCCTTATTTTAGAGGTAAACCATGTTGGAGAAGAGCAACATATTGGATGACCGGTAATGCGGAAGATGTAAACTCTGTTGGGGAGTCATGTCTTTGTTGAGACGAATATGTTTGAAGATGTCATCTTAATGATTACTCTGCGGGGAGGTGGTTTTGTGAACCTGGCTCTGTGGGGAGACACGGGTGTCTTGAAAGTTGCCCCCAGTATCATAGTAACTTACTACTTGATTCAGGACACGCCACTGAGTATTGATCAAGATGTTGAATTTGGACTTGCATAGATTTGCCCCAGTTAGCAGGAACTTTGGAAAGATTCGTCTCGCGAGGACTTTATGAGATATGAACCATGGGCGACATGCCCCTTAGTAACCATTGGTCCAGGACAATGCCCCATATTGATTGGAAATAGCTTAAGATTTATTTGGATGCATGCCCCTGATTGTTTTTGGCATCTTTGAGAGATTCTCGGAATCTTGACTTGATTTCCCCAGATTGACCGGGAAATAGTTTGACTTCCGCTTGGGATGTATGCTTTTGACTTTTTTGGCATTTGAGAGATTCTTCGAATCTTGACTTGATTGCCCCAGATTGATTGGGAGAAACGTGTCATGCCCCTTGTATATGTAGGAGACGTTGCCAATCGGGATAACTTTCTAGTCATTAGTTGTACCCTGTGCAAGTTCTTTCTGATGCTAACATTTGAAATTATGTAGCAGAATATGTTTAATAATGAATTCATGAGATGCAATGCATACGTTTGTCTTGAGTTTTTTTGAAAAACATTAAAACCAAAGATGTAAACGTGTGATGTTTGTAAAAAAAACATGATATTTGTAAAAACATGATATTTGTGACAACGTGATGTTTGTAGAAACGTGATATCAACTCGGCATTTGTGGTAAACCTTAAGGAGTCAGGATACCCTTTTTGGTGACAGTATGCTTTCGAACTAACCATGCTTCAGTTAGGACTTTCAAGGGTTGTAACATGGCTTGGTTCACGGTTTAAGAAACAAAGGATAATGGCTCAAAAGTTGATTGTACCCACCCCTCTTCATGATGATCTTCAGTCCTAAGCTCAGTTAATTCGACTTATGCACTCAGGTTCCAAGAGACTTTTGGATTCGCACCTTTGATAATGATGACGGTTCACGAGCAAAGAGAACTTTTTGAGATGGCAGTCCCTTCTTCCTTTTGGTAGTCACAACATTGTGTTGTTCAGGAATTTATTGACTTCTTTTTTTTTTCCATCTTTTTGATATCCCTAACTTTTGCCTGAACTGTCTCTTTGGAGCTTACAGTCAGCGGGACGCCTTGATTTTTGCCTAAGTCTTCTTTTAGATTTTTGACTTAGCAGGCTTTTCTTTGTATATATGTTTTATCCTTTTTTTTTTTGAAAGATATTGACTGCCTTGTTTGATGATTGATGAACCGTCATTGTCTTTTGATTGACATTTCCGACACTTCTTTGATGTGTGCGGCTGAACGTTTGTGATTGAAACCTTTGTTGAAAGATGTACTGAATGATTCTCTTAAAATAGAATGCACAGCCAAATTAACTGAGAACTACCCTGCCCCAGGTTATGATCAAGAATTTTAATTAGTACAAGAAATAAACTTCTACTTCTTAGGATCAAAAGGGGTTGACGAGGGATTAACATCCTTATATCTCCACTGTTTAGGAATTGAAACAATGCCTGTACATCGTCAGCATAGTCCGCTCAAAAGCATACTGTATGAGGTCGCTGTATCATTTTCGTCATCCTCCCTTAAAAGGCTTACAGCTTAGCAGGAGTTGAATATCACAAAACACATGCAAAGTAAAGACATAATTTAAAATGAGTGATAGCGAAATAATTTATTCAAGACAAACATATGCAATGCACTGATGATGATTATTAAAACAGATAATGTCTATCATAATTCCAATGTTTAAACAAACAGAATAGAAATTGCAAATGAAAGTAAATCTAATGATCTAAATAGTTCATCCTTCTAGCCATTCATAGTATTAACAAACTTGTTGTGATTGGGCATGGTTGCCGGGGGGTCAAACTCAATTTCTCCGGCGTCGATCATATCCTGGATCTTGTTCTTTAATGGCCAACAATCATTAGTGTCATGTCCAATACTATCAGAGTGATAAGCGCATCTTGCATTAGGATTATATTGATGAGATAAGGTGTTGGGCTTCAGAGGAGGATCCTTTAAAGTAATCAACCCTGCTTTAAGCAACTGTTGTAACGCTTCGGCCAAAGTTATGTTGATCTTTGTGAATCGCCTTTTAGATGCACCTTGTTTATGTTGGTTGCCCCTTTGTTGTGTCGGCACTTGATTGGAGGCTAGGACCGTCCCCACAATATTAGATTCATTCCTCTCATTGTGCGCTTTCTTTGAGGTATTAGCATACGTAGCCACTTGAATTTTACCGCTTCGAATACCGCTTTCAACACGTTCCCCAGTCAGTATGAGTTCAGTGAATCCAGATTGTGAACTTCCCAGCAAATGACTATAGAAAGGTCCAGTCAGTGTATTCATGAACATATCGACCAATTCTCTGTCAGTTAAGGAGGGTTTGACTCTTCCAGCTAGATCTCTCCATTTTTGAGCATACTCTTTGAAACTTTCATTAGAGCCCATAGACATGCTTTGTAGTTGCATGCGAGTTGGTGCAAGGTCGGAATTGTATCGATATTGTTGGTAGAAGGCACCCATCAAATCTTCCCATGTACGGATGTCGGTACTTTCCAGTTGATAGTACCATTCGAGTTGAGTTCCAGATAAGCTCTCTTGGAAGAAGTGGATCCATAGCCTCTTGTCAGCAGTATGAGGCTGAATCTTCCTCACATAGGACCTTAAGTGCATCTTGGGACAGGATGCCCCATCATACTTAGCAAAAGCAGGAGCTTTGAACTTTGGGGGAATGACGACTCCAGGAATGAGTCCCAACTCCTCAAAATCCATCCCGGGTATCTTCTGAATTTCCACGCTTCTCAGACGCTCTTCCAGCAACTTATATTTGTCATCAGGATGTTCATCCTCAGGGTGATCGTCCTCTTCTTCGTCAGAGTGCTTGGCAGAATCATGGTTACTTTTTGTCTCAGTTTTGATACTAGCATCATCATCTTGCTCATCTTCGTCACTGTCTTCAGAGGTTTCAGCATCTCTGAGTTGCAAGATTGGTCTAAGCTTTTTCACCTTAGTCTTCTTACCCTTTTTCTTCTTCTTTTTAGTCAACATGGCTTTCAGCTCTTCTTGCCCTTTGGACAAATTCAGAATCAAGGCTTGGAACTCGGTGTTTTGAGCTTGAAGATCCTTAACTGATTGTTCGAGATTCATGATGCTGAAATAAACAGCGAGGAAGGATGAGAAACCCATCATAGGAAACCTGTCATGCAATATTATGAATGCAAATGAAATGTTTTCAAGGATCTTTAAGGAATTTAGTTAGCAACTTTAGAAATTTAATCAGTCACAGCTTCGTCTGAAGAACCTTGGCTTTCATTTTTAAGCGTCCTTCTTTAAGAATCAAGCTCACCATATCGAGTGGGTCATCGCCTCTGATTCAGGATACTTATGAATTTGAAGATACGTGGCCAGAGGAAAATAAATCCTCTTGCCCCTTGATAGGTACTGGATTTCTGAATTGGAAGGTATGTGGCCAGAGGAAAGTAAATCCTCCTGCCCCTTGATTAGGAGATCAACCTTTGATAAGGGCACTTGAAATTGTGCGCCCTAAATCCCTAAGATCCTTGAAAGGGTTAGTTAAATCATGTTATGCTTATGATGTCATGATGTCATGAATGTTATGCGAATGCAATTCATTAGGCATAGTGTGAGATAGTAAGGGCAAACACGTCCTTTTAACAAAACCTGCAAAGAACAAAGGTTAGTAGCAAACACAAACAAGTCACACAAGTCACACAATTTTTTGGCTTAAGGCTTGCATGGGGTCTGGTTCCGTGTCCTTCCCAAGGGTATTTCTATGGATAAGGAGTTTTCAGCAACGGGTTCTACCAAGTGACTCAGAATTGTCAGCCCCCTCTAAAGCACCCTCGAACATGGTACATGCATACCACACAATGATACTTTAGGAAGAAACCTATCTGAGCTGTAGTATCGGGTAGCGACCATAACTTGGCATGCACCAAGAATAGCCCTCCCACTACGTTCCTAAAAGTCAGGATGGGTTGAAGGTGACTAAAGGTCCTTGAGCTCCGACGCACCCAAAGATACATGCGTAAACCTCTCTCATGCAAAAGAGGTACACAATAACCAGTGGAGGCCTAACTCAAGCGCGAACTTCATTTTGACCAACCCCAAGCATGCACAAGGGGGGTCTCCATGACTATGCCACTCCTAATCTTAAGTGTTCTTGAATCTGGGAATAGGATTCGTCCTTCATTTTTCCCAAAACAGCCCTGAAAAATAAAACAAGCAAAGCAAACAATAGAAAACATTTAAGTGATTCCTAAACTTTTAAGGTAACCCCTCTTTTATCGAATTTTATCCCCAGCAGAGTCGCCAGTTCTGTAATACGGTGAACTGACTTTTTATATCGAAATGTCGCGGTAAGCAAGAGTCGCCACCGACTTTTATTTTATCCAAACAATATTCGGAAAGGCAAAAAGAAACAGAAAAAACCTTTTAAGAGAATCTAAGTTCGGGGGGTAATTTATGCAAAGGGAAGGTGTAAGGCACCCTTTACATCCATGGTTTTCCATGGGCTCTTAATTGCTTTGCTTGCTCGTTTGTTTAGAAAATGTAGATGAAAGAGATAGGGACTTTAGCTCGTAAATGAGCGTAGCCCTTTTGAAAAATTATGAGAAAGAATATAATGAAAGTTTGAGCATTGCAAGGCAATTAGGGGCAATTACCTTAAACTCAGATGATAGGTCTCTTTTTAGCCTTTCAGAATGAAAGGGTCTATCCTTGCCATAAGAGGGCAGGAAGCCTTTCGTTTGGAGGTTGAAGGGTCATCGAAGCATCCTTTGCCCAAAGACTGACCCATGCCATAGAGGGGCAGGTAGTCTAAGGGGAAGGATCAGAATAAGCCTTTTCGTAGGCAGCCAGAAGATACCTCAGCCTTTTTCCGTAGGCAACTTCCGAGGGTCGAGGTCATATTTGTGTATCGAAGGCAGCATCATTTAGGGTCGTATGACCTTTAATTATCGAGGCATCATGGCTGAGGTATCCTCAAATTCGAGGGACATGGCTTATTCTGCAAAAACACAAGGCAACAGGCAACAAGGCAACAAGGCAACAGAGAGGTTACCCCAAAAGGGTGCGTGTGTGCAACAATCACGTGGTTGTATTCAGATAATATTTATCTTATAATTAGTGATCTAATTCTGTTAAAGGCTTGCACTCCCTAAGATTACTAACCACGCAAATATAACAAAATACGGGGCGGGAAATTGTAACCAGCGGATCCCTTAATCAGGGTTTGACATAAGTAATAATAAAACAGGAAAACAAGGTTTAGGGTTACCAAACTTGTAGCTTTGGCGATCGATAAACCCTGAAAATGCAAACAGACAAAAATAGGGTGAGTGTATGGCTAGTTCAAAGGCGAACGGGATTGACCCTAAAATAAAGAATAAATAAATATATATAAAAAATAATTAAATAGGTAAGGGTACTTAGCTCGGATTTGATCTGATATGGTTGATAGGACGCTTTAAGGTTAACCCTGAAAAGAAACAAGGTAGAGAATAGGTGGAGTGAATGTATGCACAGTTCAACATATAAGGGCAAACCCTAAAATCAAAGGAAACAAAATAGACATGAATCGAATACTTAGCTTCATGAAGGGCGTGGCGCGTGGTCGGAAGGTATTTGAAAAGTCAAACCTGAAAAAGGCACAGAAAAAAATATTTTCAGTGTAGCCACATTCTTGTAAACCCTGATTAGGGTATAAATTGACTAAGTTTAATAGGATAAATAAAATCGAGTTAATTAATTATTGGTTTCCAACCTAATTAATTAAATCGATGAAATACGGTTTTGATTAGTTAATAAAAGTATTAACCTAATTAGACAATTAGACAAATTAAATTTAATAAGAATTATTATTAAATCAAATTAATTATTAAAAGCAAATTCAAAATAAATAGTTTTTTATAAAAATAAAATAAAAAATCTTTTAAAAGAATTTTGGGTTAAAAGAAAATTTAAAGAAAGTTTATAAACAATTTATAAAAGAACTAATTTAAATAAAAGAAAATAGTAATAATAAAAAAAACTATGTAATAAAGGAATAAACAAAAAAAAACTAGAAGCAGCACTTAGCTGCGATTCAGTGTGATTTGCTTGTGGTCCACATGATAGACCTTCAATCCAGGTGCATTAGATTTGGAGAGGCTGGAGATCCGATGGTCATACCTTGAGGGTTTACCATAGTCCCATGTGTGGTCCCTGCGCTGGATCTGAGACATGTGAGTGATAAAAAATAATGTCACACGGAGGGATCGAACACGAGCCCTTTTGCTTCTCCGCGCGTGATCACTACCATCCCTGCTGCGTTAACTCACTGATAACAATATGCCACGAATAAATTATAAGAAGAAACTAAATACTGAGATTCAAATACAGAATTCCCTCGCGCCCAGGCCCCTTCGTCTTCTTCATCGAGCCAATTTCGGCTGCTACGGGACTGCTACTATTTTGCTACGATAGCAACCATAGCTAATACCTGCAATACTCAAAAATCCAGTAATACGCAATATAAATTCGAGGGGAGACCATAGGTTCGACCGAAATAGTCTTCTAAACGTGATGGAGCCATTGATTTTGACCAATTTCACCTCTAAACAGTCACCCCCAATTCGTGACCTCATGAACCCTAAACATGGTGAATTATGATATATGCATCAAAGTTTAAATTAAATCACCCAGAAACAATTAGTACATCGATGTGAATGAGAATATGATATTAGATTATGTTTATGATTCATGAACGATACAGTTTGAGATGAGAAAAAGTTTTGCAAACCGATGCAATAGTGGGCGCGAATTCACTAGCTCCAAGCACGTATGAAGGTTGGGAATGCTTCCTGGAATTCCCGGGAAGTCCGATTGATCCTCAAGGCCCTCTGAATTGGACTGAAATTGCTAAATCGTATTCCACTTTTCTTTGAGAATTTTGGAACTTGTGTGGTGCTCTTGGCTGCAGATTTTTTCGCCCCTAGGGTTTGATGTTTGTTCTGCTTATATATCTGAATCCATTAGGTCAACAAGCTTGAGAAAAATCCTTGTGAATCAATCTTTTGAAAATTTGATTGGATCTTGAATGAAATATTTCTAATTAGGGCCAAACTCAATATTTTTCACCATTTAACCCTTGCACGAATTTTGTAGTAATTAGTGAATATTTTGATGATTAATGATGATTGAAATTGGGAGGAAAATCAAATCTTTGATTATTTTTCATATTTTATGCAATTAATTCATGATTTAAATGAATTAAAATCATAAATAATTGATAAAAATTATGAAAAATAAAAGGTCTTTGTTTTTATCACGTGGATGGGCCTATAATAAGGGTAGAACAAAAAAAGTGCGAGCCCATTTAGAAATGTTTTGAGTTTTAGGCTTTTGTATAAGAGAGTATATCTAGGAGCTTTGTGTTTTGATTTGAACTTGAATAGGAGAAGATGTATGGGCAAATTTTGGGGTATGACACGATGCATTAATGATTATTGTAAAGTACATAGCATATGTCGTAAGACTAATGTTTAAACAAACGGAA
Organism: Vicia villosa; assembly: GCF_029867415.1. NCBI lineage: Eukaryota > Viridiplantae > Streptophyta > Magnoliopsida > Fabales > Fabaceae > Vicia > Vicia villosa. The sequence goes on along the minus strand of NC_081180.1, from coordinate 237,493,795 downwards.
AGAAATTGCGAATGAAAACAAAACTAATGATCTAAGAAATCCTCCTTCTAGCCACCTATGGCATTAGACTTGCGAGGATATTCGAACTCAATGAGCCCTTCTTCAATCAAATCTTGGATCTTGTGCTTCAACAGCCCGCAATCCTCTGTATCATGACCGGGACTATCTGAATGATAAGCGCACCTAGCATGATGCTTGTACCCAGGAGCGGGGTTAGCTGGAGCTGAGTAAGGAGGTAGCAGAGTTACCAAGTTCTGACTGAGCAGACGTTGCAAAGCTTGAGACAGTGGCATGTACAACGGGGTAAATGATCGTTTTGGCTTGGACCTCCAGGGGCGTTGGCCACCCTGTTGCTTTTGCTGATCCTTCTATTGTAGTGCTGATGTCTGATTAACTAGGATTGCCCCCACAGTGTTGGGTTCCTTTTTTCCATCATACGACTTCTTTGTGTGATAGGAACCTGAGGGTGCCCCTTGTATCTTCCCGTTTTTGATCCCGTCTTCAATTCTCTCACCAATGACTACCAAGTCCAAGAACCCTGAAGATATGCTTCCGACCATTTTGTCGTAGTACGGTCCTTGCAAAGTGCTCATGAATATGTCCACTAGTTCTTTTTCCATCAAGGGAGGTTGGACTCGCGAAGCCATTTCTCTCCACCTTTGGGCATACTCCTTAAATGATTCATCCTTCTTCTATGACATATTTTGTAATTGCATCCGGTTGGGTGCCATGTCCAGGTTGTACTTGTATTGCTTCAAGAATGTGTTAGCAAGATCATTCCAGCTTCTGATATAGGATTTCTCCAATTGCATGTACCAGTCAACAGATGCTCCGCTTAAACTTTCTTGGAAGAAGTGCATCATCAGCTTTTGATCGTGAGCATAAGCAGCCATTTTTCGCACATACAGGCGCAAGTGATTCCTCGGACACGTGAGTCCTTTGTATTTCTCGAAGTCGGGAATTTTGAATTTGTGTGGGATATTCAAGTCTGAGACCAAGCTCATTTCGAAGGTATCCACGTCGAAGACATCGTATCCTTCTACCACTTTTAATCTCTCTTCTAGCACCTTGATTTGTTCACTGTCCTTGGAGTCTTCCCCAGAGCTAGGAATAGACTGTTGTGTCTGAGGTGCTTGGTCTATGTTGTCCACCTCGTGTACTCCGTATTGTAGATCCAGGTAATCATCATCCTTAGGGACATTGTTAGCAGGAATGCGAACTGTGCGGGTTGTCCCTTTCGTTGGTGGAAGAGGGACAAATCCTTCTTGAGAGGTCTCTCCTTTCTCTTGGAATTGGATAGCTCTCCTAACAGGTCGGACCTGAGGTTTGTCCTTAGCCGGGCCAAAGCCTAAAACAAATCCTAGCAGCGGGTTTTCGTCGTTAGGGATCTCATCCTGAACCAGGGTATCCCCAGACTGAACCTCTTTTGCCTTGTCTTATTTATCTAGGAGGGCCTTCATGAATCCTAGCATCTGAGCCATACCTCCTTTAACCTCTTCCATACTAACCTTTAGTTGATCCACCTCCTCACGAAGGGCGGCTTGATTCTGTTCTAGCTGATCCATTGATTTCTTTTGCTGAAATCTTGTTTGATAATACGGCCGGGATGTTAGGTTATCCTTCCCAATGATCCCTTGCTCTGAAGATAAAAGAGAAATCTTCTCTCAATGCCATGGAAATTACGTGCATGCCATGAATGATATGCTTTATTCGTATTTATGTCTTATCCACATTTATGGATTAAATATAATAAATCTTTTTTTTTTCTCTTTTTGTTTTGAATAAGACATGATGCAAGAATGCACATGATGCATGATGAATGAAAAAAATAAAAAAAATAAAAAAATAACAAACAAATAATAAACAACATATATATGTAGTACATGCCTTAGGTTCATAGGTTCGACGTAGCGGCTCTAGGGAGCCTACCTTTTTATGGGGGGTTCTAGAAGGTCTCATGGGGTCGTTCGTAGCCTCCGAGACTTTTTGTCTCTTCGGATTTTAGAACAACTCATTTTATCCAATGAGGTTCGAATTTTTGGGGTAGGTTCTCGGAGAGATCAGTTGACTACCAAGTCCTGCCCTCAACAAGGTCAAGCCTCGTATTGGACATTTCCGGATATTCAACCCACTCCGAGTGGAATTATCAATGAGACTCGTAGGCGATTCAAGTCCCCCCCCTGATCTCAAGGATAACTCCCACACTTAGGTTTTAACACGACATAATATACCCAGCAGTGCATATAAAAATATAACAACCAGGCAATAAAATATAAATATATTAACATAAACAATTAAATATTTTTAGACAGAAATAAACAAATAAATAAATTTTAAAAATAAAAAAAATCTTTACAAACCCTAAAAATGGCAAATTAGCCAAACCCTAAAAAGTGGCAGATTAGCCAAACCCTAACAATTTGCCAAACCTAAACCCTGCCAAAACCTAAAACTATAGGAGCATAGTATTCACCATTATAGTGTTTCCCCAGCAGAGTCGCCAGCTGTAGCAACCTGCCCTAAATATTAAATTATTAGAGTCGCCACCTATTCTACCAAGGCGAATAGGAAACCTCGCGCAGTTAAGAGATCAGGGTAAGATACTATATTCAGGTTGAGGGAAGGTGTTAGGCACCCTAAACCCTTTCCTAAGGTTTGCATTGTAGAGTCAACGTTTGTGGCAAAAAAGATAAAGAAAGATGACAAACAGGGTTAAAGCAAATAATTATCATAATTAAAGGTTTATAATTCAGGAAATACAAAATCGGGAAAAATGAGATTTATGGGGAAGGGGGACTCGCCTTGGTTATCCAAGTGCCTACGTATCTCCTTAGGGAGAATCAGAGTCAACGTAGTTCGGGGAAGGGTTGTACGCCCTTAGAGTTGAAATTTGATTTGAGATGGTTGGAAGGCTTTTTGAATGGCCTATCGTAGTTTTGAATAAGGATGAAAATTCGTAGTTTGATTTGAAGTGTTTTGAATGTTTTATATTTGGGAAGTGTTTTAGGATTTGGACGTACAACCCTGATTTTAGTTTGTACTATTAACCGCAATAATCGATTGATTCAATTACCATAGTTAACAGATTAATAGTTGTATCATTACCAATTTTAATCGATTGATTCGATTATCACTAATAATGAATTATAGTATTTTTTAATAATTTTTATGAATTAATTTGTATCGTTACCCCTCGTAATCGATCGATTCGATTAAGAAGAACAACGAATTGGAATGAGAGAAATAAAGGGTTAATCATCGCAACTAATAGAATAGTTGAAACCATTTAACCGAATAGGAGTTAATTACATTTTAATTAAATAACATTTTAATTAAAATTATTATTGACCATAACGATTAATCGATTTAATAGGAACGAACAACAAATTGTGATTTTAAATATTAACGTCATATATTAATTTATTTATAAAAATAAATCATTATTATATGAATGAATATTTAAAAAGAATTTAACTAAAACATATAAATTAATTAAAATTATTTTAGTTAATAGAGTTTTGATTCAGCTTTGTTGGTTTAAGGGTACATATTATAGGCATCAGGTTTGGGACATTGGATCTGGCCTAGTGGTGGTTGGATGGTCAGATTTTGGGAGTGCATGATGGTCTAGCGCTAGGTATGAACACTGGACCCCTGAACAAGTAATTCACAAAAAAAATATGGGAGCGAGGGATCGAACCCTCGTCCCTTCACTCACATACGCTGCCTTTCACCAACTCATCCAAATCAGTTATTCATAATATGCACGCTTCCAATAACACATAAGAGATCCACAATTATCAGAAAAACAAACACGCGCGTAAATTCAAACAGGCCAGTGGCACGTCGCCACGTACTCGTCTTCCTCACAAAGACCTGCAAGAACCCTGAACATTTAGCTACGGATTTGCTACGATTCCGTTCGTAGCCAACAAGCCTGGAAAATAGCGAATTGCACCTGGACGCATATAAACTTGGCGCACCTATCCTATTCTCCTCGTTTTCACCATGTGAATTCATTCATGTCATTATTATAACCTAATTTTACCTCTAATGAAAACCCCCAATTCAAAACTCATAGAACCCTAAATGTCTAACAATGGTGAATCATGCCAAGCACGCCCAAAAACTTAATTAATGTTCCAGAATTGTTCACAACAACTGCACAAAGCATAATACATAAACCAATTAACATATAAATGTGTGAATCATGCAAATCGACTCAAAGTTTAGAATCACTTACCTCGGCTTATAGGAGAATGTTCTAGGGGTGCTGAAGTCATGTGAGGATCCCAATCAATTCAGAACACTCCAAGGAACGTGTGGCTATGCTCAGAATCCTTTAAGACCTCTTGATTCTCCAAAACCGATTTGAAGTTTTTTTATGACTTTCCTTGCTCTTGAGGGTGGTTCTTTCTCCAGAATTTCGTCCCCTAATCCTATGCCCTTTATTCACTACTTATAGAAGAGTGAATTAGGTTAAAAAACTAAACCCAATCTCCATAATTCATGTGATTGATATTTGATTGAGATTTTGAACAAAATCTTTCTAAATTGGACTCTTATTTCTCCTTCCCTTCCCAATCTTTTTATGCACGAATTTGTATTGCAAATATACAATAAATATTGATTGGAATTGATTATTTTGAAGTCTACATCCAATTATTTGATTTTCCTTGATTTATATAACTTTAAACCATTACTTAAATGAATAAAAAATCATATAAATCAAATAAAAATACTAGAATTTGTGAAAAATGGAATTAATAGCTTGGATAACTTGTGGACCAAGATTAAGTTATAAAAATATAAGCCCACTTGCAAGAAATTCCATTTTGAACCCCTTTCATTCACATTTTGCCTCCAAATTTTGCCCAACTTTGACCAAGCATATCTCACTCAATTTTTAAGATATGAGGGAGTTCTAGGACTTTTTGGAAACCTCAAGAGGTCCTCTATAAGACACTTTGGAACATATTTTTCATTTGGAGCTTTTATCTTGATCGTATCCTCTTTGACAAAAACTGCTTTTGAGGGATGCTTGAAAAGGACCTATAATCTTTTGCATTATACCTCTCAAATGAAGCATTTCTAGCCTTGGCTTGTGAGAGAAAAAGTTGTAGAGAATCCAATTTCCTTCCAGATAGGCTTTGAGTGAAGAATTTTTGATGTTCCATGTGAAAGTTATAGCCAGTCAAAGTTGAGTTGACTTTCTCATAGAGAAACCCTAATTTGAACCTTTTTTGTATTTGTTCATCTCTGAGTTTCTACTGATAAATCATGGTCAAATTTTGATCAAATGATGGATATACGCTTATATGCTTGATGTTTGATCAATGATCAGAGGTTTGGAACATGCTTTGATTATGGTTGACTTTTAGGTCAAACCAGTTGACTGTGGATTATCTGAGCTATTGAACAAGTTAACTTTGGAATTGGGTCTTGATTTTTGACATAGAGATATATTGGATCATAATGGGCCATGGAGAACTTCATTAGGGACCTTATTTTGCTAGTTCCTTCAGGAGAGTACCAAACCCTAGCTTTAGGAGACTCTTGCTCAGGAGAATGACTGGATGAATCTCTTGAACTTTGAATCATTGTGAATGGAATATGGAAGGCAAATTTTGGGGTATGACACGTTCATACCATAACCAAGTTTTCGAAGCAAAAGACCAACGAATATGAACCAAATTATCTTAAAAGACAACTCTTTAACTATGTCCTAGGATCAATCTAGTCGATCCTGCGAGTAACCAAAGTATATTTATAGTTTGGAGGACTAGCGGTTGTTTACCGGAAATCACCGTAAACAAATTGACATGCCCAGTGGAACAGTGTCAAACAGTTTGTCATTAATTTGTTGTTTGTTTTTGTTTAGAATATATCAAGACCTTGTATGAACCTTAGGAGCGGTAAATTAACCAACAGTGCGCAACCGATTCCTAAACGAAGGTACAACAAGAAAATGGTCAATTCGACCAGTGGAAGGGGAAACCAAGATCCCCCACAAGGGTCAGGAACAGTCGCAGCAAGTACTACAAATGTTTTGACTTCTATGCCAGAAGCACAGGAGATACCCACTTCGACAGGGTCTGCGGCCATAACTAGTTCCCAGGCCATGCCCGAAAATACATTAGTGCCAACAGGAACAATGCCAGTCTCTAGTTCGACTACCATGCCTCCCTTTATAGGCACAAAAGAAATACCACATTTTTCGACAAATTCTGCAAGTCAATTAAATACCCCAAGGCCATCATCATCATTCGAGAGTTGGAGACCTTGGTTCCCTTATGGAATGCCACCATCATATATGGCAGGATTACAAGGTGCAGGACCCACTTACACTCAACCTGGTACGGCGACATTTTGGCCTAACGCCGGTTCAATAGGTCGAAGTGTACAAAATCCAGGCTCATCAGGCTAAATGCCTACCTTAACTACAAATAATCAAGCAGTATTTAGGCACGAGATGGATGCTAGCAATCATGATATGGTGGGTGTCCTTGCTCGAGAAATGGGTTCAATTTTTTCTCCCTTAATAACAAACATTGTCAGGACTAAATAGGATAATGTAGAAACATACCAAAAGATATCTTCACAAACAGGTCGTATGGCAGATTTCTTTGGAGCCCCTCACACATCTACTAGGCGAAGAAATAACCAGGCTACCATTAGAGAAGGCGAACCAATCTTGGAACGTGTTCAAGATTTAGTTCAGCCACCTAGGAAAAGACCCGGTGAAAGAAATCAAGTGATAGATTTTGAAAATCAGAACCGAAGGACCAATACTGGTCAACAAGAAGTTCTCGAAGAACAGCCTAGGCTAGTTGTAGTTAATAGGGACCAACATCTAGATGAAGTATTACACAGGGTTAGGAGAGACAATATGGCGACAGAAAATAACCTAACTACCCTGATAGAAAGAATTATGGCCAATAATGGCCTTAATACTAGACTTCGACGTCCAAATTACACTTCCCCCGTAGCGGAGTATATTCTGCAAACTGAACTACCAAGGGGTACCAAAGTACCCAAATTTACAAAATTTTTAGGGGATACTAGTGAATCGACTGTGGAACACATAGCCCGATATTTGACAGAGGCTGGTGATTTAGCGGGCAACAAAAATTTGAGAATTAAATATTTCCCTAGTTCGCTAACAAAAAATGCTTTCACATGGTTCACCACTTTACCTCCAAATTCCATAGACGCTTGGGCCCACTTGGAGGGGATGTTTCATGAACAATTCTACATGGGACAAACCAAGATTAGTTTGAAAGAGTTGGCTAGCATTAAGAGGAAATTCACGGAGCCCATAGATGACTACCTGAATAGGTTCCGTTTGCTGAAATCAAGATGCTTCACAGTTGTTCTAGAACATGAATTAGTCGAAATGGCTGCTGACGGTTTGAACTATTCAATTAGGAAGAAATTGGATACTCAATATTTGAGAGATATGGCCCAGCTGGAAGATAGAGTTCGACAAGTCGAACGATTGAAAGCTGAAAAGGCCAGAGCAAACAAGAATTACAAGAAGGAGAGAGTAACATATATTGAGGTTGAAGATGCTGAAGGTGAAGCCTTCGAAGATTCATACAGTTTCGAAGAGGTTGAAATAGACTTAGCTGAATTAAAAGAAGCACCCCCATACTCTTGTAAACTGCTCACCCCTTCGAATGGAAAAAATCCTGTCGAAAATGACAAGAATGACAAATTCCCAAAGAAAACATACACTTTTGACGTCACTAAATGTGACGAAATCTTTGATTTATTAGTAAAAGATGGCCAGATGATAGTGCCTCCCAATTCCAAAGTTCCTCCATTGGAACAACGGAAGAAACGAGGTTTTTGTAAATATCATGGATTCTTAGGCCATAAAACCTCACAATGCTTTCTTTTCAGGGATCTAATTCAAAATGCTATCAAGGATGGTCGTTTGAAGTTCGCTGATAAGGGAAAGAATCACATGAAGGTCGATGTTGATCCCCTCAATGTCGCTGACACCAACTATGCTGAACCAGTCAACATCAATATGGTGGATGTGTCAGAAGCTGACTGTTAGAACAAGACTTGTTCTGATCGATATTCTTAGTTTTGATGATAACAAGCATATGAATTTTGTATGAGATAATGTGGTACTCTAATACTATGCAATTTCCATTTCAGGAATTATATAAAGAGTATGCACAAAATCAGCGCAAGAAGCACTGACTCAGAAGGTTCAGCATGCAACATCAGAACATGGTCTGACAAGACATCAAAAGATGGTCAAGCAGAATCAGAACATGGTCTATGGAAGCATCAGAAGAACTTGAGATCAGAAGCAGAAGCACTGAAGTTCTCATGGTATCACGCTCAGAAGCACTTCAAGGTCAGAAGACAAGAAGATGCTCTGCACCAAGCTGTTTGACTCTGATGATATTCAAACGTTGTTCACACAAACATCAGATCAGAAGCAAGTACTAGCTGGCAGGATACGCTGACTGACAAAAGGAACGTTGAAAGCTATTGAAGGCAACGTCAGTAGACACAGCAAAAGCAAGGCTCGAGGTAGTTGACAAAAGAGTGAAACATTAAATGCAATGCTGTACGGAATACGCAAAGCATCAAATGCTCCCAACGGTCATCTTCTGAAACGCCTATAAATATGAAGTTCTGATGAGAAGCAAGGTTACGAACTACGAAAGACAACACTTGCGCAAATATACAGAAACGCTGTCAAATTCAAAAGCTCTCAAACTTCATCATCAACCTCACTACATTGCTGTTGTAATACTAGTGAGATTAAGCTTAAACTTAAGAGAAAATCACAGTTGTGATAATAGCTTTATTAGAAGCATTGTAACTCTTAAAAGAATTTGTTTACATTAAGTTGTAAGAACTAGAGTGATCAGGTTGTTGATCAGTATACTCTAGAAAGTCTTAGAGGGTATCTAAGCAGATTGTTCCTAGAGTGATCAGGTTGTGATCAGTATACTCTAGAAGACTTAGAAGTTGTCTAAGACGAAAACCATTGTAATCTCGTGTGATTAGTGGATTAAATCCTCAGGTGAGGTAAATCACTCCAAGGGGGTGGACTGGAGTAGTTTAGTTAACAACGAACCAGGATAAAAATCATTGAGCAAATTGTTTTTGTCTTACAAGTTTTAAAGCTACACTTATTCAAACCCCCCCTTTCTAAGTGTTTTTTTATCCTTCAATTGGCATCGGAGCGCTGGTTCTAAGGTGCAAGCACTTAACCGTGTTTAGAAAAGATTCAGGAAGAGAAAAACGCTTCAGTAAAAGATGGCTGGTGAAGATCCTAACCCTACATCTACATATGGCTCTGCTGAGCAATACAATGGAAATGGTAACAATGGTTATACTAGACCACCAGTATTTGATGGTGAAAACTTTGAATACTGGAAAGATAAACTTGAAAGTTACTTCCTGGGTCTAGATGGTGACTTATGGGATCTTCTGATGGATGGTTACAAACATCCAGTGAAAGCTACTGGCGTAAGGCTTACAAGACAAGAAATGAATGATGATCAAAAGAAGCTTTTCAAAAATCATCATAAATGTAGGACTGTTTTGCTGAATGCTATCTCTCATGCTGAGTATGAGAAGATATCTAACAGGGAAACTGCCTATGATATATATGAGTCATTGAAAATGACCCATGAAGGAAATGCTCAAGTCAAGGAGACCAAAGCTCTTGCCCTAATCCAGAAATATGAAGCCTTCAAGATGGAGGATGATGAAAATATTGAGAAGATGTTCTCAAGATTTCAAACGCTAACTGCTGGATTAAGAGTTCTGGACAAAGGCTACACCAAGGCTGATCATGTAAAGAAGATCATCAGAAGCTTGCCCAGAAGATGGGGTCCAATGGTGACTGCATTCAAGATTGCAAAGAATTTGAATGAGGTTTCTTTGGAAGAGCTAATCAGTGCATTGAGAAGCCATGAGATAGAGCTGGATGCAAATGAGCCTCAGAAGAAAGGTAAGTCTATTGCATTAAAATCCAATTTTAAAAAATGCACTAACGCTTTTCAGGCTGAAGAAGTAGATTATGAAGAATCAGAATCAAAAGAAGAAGATGAACTGTCCATGATCTCTAGAAGGGTAAACCAACTCTGGAAGAGCAAGCAAAGGAAGTTCAAGAGCTTCAGAAGTTCAAAGAAGCCTGAAAGAGGAGAATCTTCTGGAGGCAGAAGATCTGACAAAAATAAGGTCATCTGCTATGAGTGCAATGAGCCTGGACACTTCAAGAATGAATGTCCAAAACTTCAGAAGGAGAATCCCAAGAAGAAGTTTCATAAGAAGAAAGGTCTTATGGCAACATGGGATGATTCTGAATCAGAATCAGAATCAGACTCTGAAGGCGAGCAAGCTAACTTTGCACTGATGGCCACTGTGGATGATGGATCAGAATCTACATCAGAATTAGATTCTGAAGAGGTATTTTCTGAACTATCTAGAGAAGAGTTAGTTTCTAGTTTAACTGAACTTCTGGAACTCAAGGCTCATCTTAGTATCAAATACAAAAAGCTGAAAAAGTAATTTGAATTTGAAACTAAGAAGCTGGAAGTGGAAAATTCTGAACTGAAGGAAAAAGTTTTAAAATTATCCAAAGATATTGGATCTCCTTCTGAATCAGAAAAATCCATTCCTAGTCTCAATCATATTCTGAAAGAATATGACTCGAGCTTCAGAAAGTTCCTATCTAGAAGTATTGGCAGAAGTCATCTTGCTTCTATGATATATGGTGTTTCTGGAAACAAAAGGTTTGGTTTTGGCTATGAGGGTGATACCTCACATAAATTTGAACCTGTTGATGATTTGAAAATCACATACAAGCTGTTATACCCCAAAATTTGCCCGCATCTTTTTTCAAGAAAACTTCAATTTAAAAGTGAAGAGTTTCATATAATCTTGGATTTTTATGTCCTGATTTATGAATACTTGGTTTTTAGAATTTTTCTTATACGGTATTTTGGCTCGCTGTTGAATTTATTCTTACGCAAACGCCAATTACTGTTTATTACTTCACATATGCTGTTTATTTGATATTTATTTACAGATAAATAGAACTGACGCAATTGGTACAGAGTTAAATCTTTTGCAGGCGCATAGTCCGGGGATTTAGACTGTACTGGTAACAATCAGTTGACAGTCAAACCGCTGACAGTGCAATTCTCCGTGTTTTTTACCATCAATCAAATCAAACTTTTGCATTTCAAAATTCCAAGGTTTTTGTCCGAGAAGTCTTCTGAATATCACATGATTAGCAGAGACTCAGCACTGCACAAAAATCAGGTACGCTTAACTGTCTCCTACACAAACAGTCCCTAACTAGGGTTTATTGTTTTTTTCATGAGAACAAGTTTTTGAGACCTCAAATGGATTTCATGGACCTCCATATATCTCAAAGTACCACCATACAAATTGTCAAACTTCAGTTCACTCAGACGCACAGTCAGCAGCTCAAACAGTCAACAGACGACTCGTTTGACCAGAAAAGTCAACAGACAGTCAAAAATGAAATTTTTTGTCAACATCCATATTTTGTCAAAGGATTCATCATTTGATCATTGGATGATCATAATTCATCAAGGAAAGATCAAAAATCAACAAAACCCTAAGTTTCAAAATTAGGGTTTTCACCTAAAAAGTCAACTGAACTTTGACTGGTCATAACTCTCTCATCCTTCATCCAAAAAATTCAAACCAAAGCTTATTTTGAAGGAAATTCAATTATCTTTCAAATGCAATTGGTCCCATGGTCATTAGATTCACCATTTGAAAAATATGAATCAAGACATTACAGGTCATTTTCAAAGTCAACAAAAAGTTACTTTTTTCAAAAGGACACACAAGGAGCATGGAAAATCATTTTGACATGAGACCAAAGACATTGGTTAGAGGACTCTTTGAGAAAATGCATGAAATCAACATTGATCAAAAAATTTTTTCTTCCAAATGAGACACAATTTCCATGATCCAAACATGTTTACCATGATGTAAAGGGCCTCCCACGACCAAGACAAAGCCCACATCATTTTTGTTCCTTTTTTTGGTTTAATTTTATCATATTTAAGATTAAATTAAAAAAGGAAATGGAAGGATAATATGTAGCTTGGTTTCTAAGCATGACTCATCAAAGAATCTTCAATTTTCTGCAGCAAAAGGAAGTACAAAGCAAGATAAGTGAAGAAGAGCAAGACTTAGTCAAAGTTTCAAAGATTTTTAATATTTAAAAATCAAAGTTTCAACAAAGCTCATCAATGCTTCTTGGCTTAGATTTTAAGCACATCCTAGCTTATAAATGAAGCAGCATACTCCACAAATAGGACACACACGAAAATAGCAAGAGAGATAGCAAGGAAACTCACAAAATTCTCACAAAAATATCATAACTTTGTAATTTTCATTTCTTGGTTTTTAGCCATTATCAATACAAACTAAGCACTCTATTCATCTCCTGGGATCTAATATAGTAAGTTCGGATCAAAATCTAAGGCTGAAAGTGTTTGAAACGATCATACTCATGCTCTCTGATTAGCTTAAATTTTTGTGCTCTATATCTCATTCATAAGCATATATAAATTATACCTAACATCTTGTTTGAGTTTATGAAGTGATTTAGAGTAGCTTTGACGTGTAACATGGAAGAATAGGTCCCTGAAACAAGCTTGGCCATGTTCAACCGTGTTTAAACTTGTTGCTTCGAATCTCTTAATACAAACACTTTCAGGAAAAACCAAGGCCACCATCGTGTTCAGGAGGTTCGAATTAGGTGGATAGGGTATTCTTTTTGCTTCGAAACTAACGATTTCGCAGGTTCTAAAAACCACCTCGCCGGAGAAGACAACCGGAAAACACTGTTCCGACCCAGGGGCAAGTCAGTGCACGCGTGGCTCCTTCCAGTCTCCTCATTGGCCAGTCAACAGGTCCATGGCTCGCGTGGCAAAATGATAAAACATGATTGGTTCTGGTTTAAAACATGGACCCCACATAACTTAAATTCAGAAAAAAAAATAGAAACAAGTGAACTGGGCCTTGTACGAATTGATTTCTACACCCCTCGTTTCTGGCCCATACGCAAGTTTTGAACTAAAATCAGTTCTTTTCCAAATTTACTTGATACACCCCCCTGCATATTTAACTGATAATTTCTATATTTTGCATTTTAATTAAAATCAACCAATCACAAAACACCAAAAATATTTTATTTTTTAGTTTTAATCTGATAAAATATTTATTTATTTTTAGACATAGAAATATTAATATTTTATTTAGTTTAAGGCTATTTTGCATAATTAATTAGTATATTTATATATTTGCTTTTTAATTATTTCAACCAATCAAAAAATCATAAAAAAAATTGTTCTTTATATTAAATATAGTTTATATATTATAGGATAATTTTGTACATATTTAGAATAATTTTCTCTTTAAGTTTTAATTATTTGTGTAATTATTTGTATAATTATATGATTATTTAACTTAATAATTTCAAAAATCTATTTCAAAAATTCCAAAAAATTAGTTTTATCTTAAAATTAATTGACAAGCATTTGAACATATTTTAAGCTTAATTTTTTAGGTTTAAATTTTATTTCCATCTTTTTCTCATTTTAATTAAATTAATCATGCATTAATTCTAATTAAAATCAATCATACAAAAAATCCAAAAATATTTCTTTTATTTTCTTGCAATTTAAATTCCTAGATCAAGTGTATAGGTTGTCAAATTCATGTAAATAGCGTAGTTTACATTTCCCGCAAAATCGATGTAATAGCGTAGATTTACTTTCCGCATTTTACATTTCCGCATTTTAAATTCCAGTACATATAAAACTGCGTGTATGCGAAAGATTAAAATTGAATCGTTAGATCACTAACTTCAAAGATAAAATATCTGAATCAAAACACAATCACACTTGCACCTCTTAGGGTAATCCCTCTTTTACTCTTTTCAAAATCAAAATCAAATTCTACTGTTTCAAATGCAAAATCGAACTTTCGTTTATATCCGGTAAAAGGATAGTTTTTTAAAGGAAATAGGAAAAGACCTTATAACTTAGGGTAGACCTCCTAATTTGCTTGCTCAGATCAAAACAAACAAATCTCTCATATATCATTGTTTTTCAAAATGAAACTTTCAAAAAGACAATACTTTGTATATATCCAAACGAGGATCATTACGAAGTTAACGTTCTATTTTCAAAAACATCTTTTGAAAGATAAAAACACTTTGTATACATCCGCACAAGGATCATTACAAAGTCAATTTACAAAGGTATTTGAAACCACATACAAGCATTTCAAGGCAATAGAAAAGTGATTTAAAACAAAGTGAGCTAAGCAAATTAAAGAGCCCATGGATAACCATGGATACAAAGGGTGCTAACACCTTCCCTTTGTATAACCTACCCCCTTACCCAGAATTTCTTAAAGGTCTTTTTCTGTTTCTTTTATAAACCTTTCCTTAATTGGATAAAATAAAAGTCGGTGGCGACTCTCTGATTTTCAAAAACACAAAAGCAGAAAGAAAAGAGTCAGTTCACGTATCTCTCCGCGAGAGGTATGGTAAAAAAACCGAGTGCATGACAGAACTGGCGACTCTGCTGGGGATTTACTTTCTAAAAACAAAATGTTTTCAAAGGGGTTACCTTTAGAGTTTAGATCACTTCGATGTTTTCAATTGCTTGACTTGATTGCTCTATTTTCCAAAGGTTTGTTTGGGTATTTTGCTTGTGTGAAAGATTCTAACCCGAATCTCGAGATACCTTAAGTATGTGACAATAGACCAAGGAAACTGTACGGCATGTACCGATACGGTTGATCTGGTAGTCACCGTTAGTGCGATACTTTGGTTTATACTGATGTCCCTTGAAAACGATCAAGGAGTATATTAGGCTTCCGAAATGTCATTAAACACTAATTTGTCTTAGAACCTTTTAGTTGAACTTGACTTGTGGCCTATTAAGTGGCTAGCTTTGAAATTGATCAAAGTTAGTTATCCTCGAGGAATATTTTTGATCGGCCGTCCGAGCGCCGTATTGAGATGTTGTCTCCAAGGATCATAGAACCCGAATAATATTCTAGGACAGGTTTTAACCAACTCAACTTCAGTGGGGAGGGTATCACCTATGAACTTCATGCAAGCCTTTAAACCTAAGGCTATTGTTTGATTTGTTTTTGTGTGCCACATGTTTGACATCATAACATCATAAGCATCATAAGCATATCATTTTCTCACTAACCGTTTCAAGGATCAAAGAGTTTACCTTTGTTCTGTTATTGCAGGTAATGGCTCCCGCCACCAGAGATTACATCCGAATCAACATCTCAATGGTGCCATCTGAACTAAAAGACTTAATATCAGAGTTTCCCAGGAATGCTCAATTCACCGAAAAGCACGGTCACCTACTCCATTTGGTTACCTCAAAATTTGAAGAAGACATGATACGGGTCCTGTTCCAGTTCTTTGATCCCAAACATCATTGTTTTACCTTTCCTGATTACCAGTTAGTACCCACCTTGGAAGAGTTTTCTGAACTAATGGGATTACCTGTTCGAGATCAATTACCTTTCACTAGTTTAGAAAGGATTCCAAAACCTGAAATCATTGCTGCTGCCTTACATTTACGGAAGTCAGAAATCGAGTCCAATTGGGAAACAAAGAGTGGAATCCAGGGTTTGCTTACTAAGTTCTTAATGGAAAAGGCTCGATTACTACTAGAAAACAAAAGTTACCCAGCTTTTGAGGAGGTTGTGGCTCTTTTGATCTATGGGTTGGTTTTATTCCCTAATCCCGACCAGTTCATAAGTGTGCACATTATCAACCTTTTCTTAACCCGTAACCCGGTACCAACCTTGCTGGGAGACATTCTACATTCTCTATACACTCGAACCATGAAGAAACGAGGAACTCTTATGTGCTGTATACCACTACTGGCTAGATGGTTTACATTTCATCTTCCCCGATCAGTGTTGAGAAATGAACAAAGAATGCAATGGTCTCGCAGGATTATGTCTTTGTCTCATTCAGATATCCGATGGAACAACTTCTTTCAAAGAGACATTACTATCATTGACCATTGTGGAGAGTACCCTAATGTGCCACTCCTCGGCATCAAGGGAGGCATCACTTACAATCCCTCTTTAGCTTTACACCAATTCGGATATGCACGGAGAAACGGTCCTCATGACATGATTATCCGTGGCATTGTGTTTGATTACGAGGATGATTCGCACAGACACCGACGAAGGTTCATACATGCGTGGGGCAGTGTATATAGGGTAGAAAGTAAAACTTTAGGGCAATGGAATTCTATTCCTATGGAACCTTACCTCAGATGGGTGCGTACTCATGCTCAGAAGTTCATCATGCCATATCCCGCTATACTACCTATGACTATTGAGCCAGAAGTCGAAGGAGACGAACCTCGAGTTATTCTACATCCGGATATGCCAACTGACCTGGAAGAGTTGCAGAAATCTTGGGTTCAACTAAAAGAAGAAAGAGACACCTTCAAAGCACACTGTCAAGACTATGAGAGGAAAGTATTGGAGCTCACTGGACAACTCCAAGAAGAGCAGCAGATCAACACATTCCTGGGTGCAAAGAGAAAGTGTCCATGGGAGACCTGAGGGATCCTTCATTTTCTTTATTTTTTTTTGTAAGCCCGAATGAGGCAAAAAGAAAAAAAAGAAGAAAAAAGAAATAAATTGTTTAACTAATAAATGTTTGTTTCTCCTTTGTTTTAACAAATCTAAATTCTAAGATCCTTGAAAACATTGCATATACATTTCATTCATAAACATTGCATATGCATTTCATTCATACACATTGCATAACAGGTTCACATGACGGATTTCTCATCTCCTCGCTGTTTATTTCAGTTAGAAGAGATGGAATCTGAGACAAGCATCAAGAATCTCGAAGCACAGAACGCCCAAGTTCAAGTAGCAATTTTGAAATTGGCAAAGGGGCAACAAGAACTGAAAGCCTTGATAACCAAGAAGAAAAAGAAGCCCAAAGGATTTGTAGGCTTGAGTCACCTGAAAAGGAAGATCAAAATCCCAGTCAAAAAGTCCAAAAAGCCACCGATCCCTGAAATAGTCGGTGATGGTGAACAAGGAGACAATCACAGCAACCAGGGTTCTGCCAAACCCTCCCTCTCTTCTAATGAAGAAGATTACAATTCTGGAGACGAACAGGATGATGACAAATACCAGCAGTTGGAAGAATGCATGAAAGCTATGGAGATACAAAAAATACCTGGTTTAGATTTCGATGATCTGGGACTCGTCTCAGATGTTGTTATCCCTCCAAAGTTCAAAGTTCTTGTCTTTGCAAAGTATGATGGAGTTTCTTGTCCAAAACTACATCTGAGGTCCTATGTAAGGAAGATACAACCTCATACAACAGATAACAAATTGTGGATTCACTTCTTCCAAGAAAGTCTGTCGGGTACACAACTCGAGTGGTACTACCAACTGGAAAGTACAAAAGTTCATACCTGGGAAGAGTTAGCTGCTGCTTTTTACAAACAGTATCAATACAATGCTGACCTTGCACCAACCCGCACTCAACTAAGGGGCATGTCTATGGCACCAAAAGAAAGTTTCAAAGGCTATGCACAAAAGTGGAGAGATCTGGCTGGAAGGGTTCAACCACCTTTATCTGATCGCGAGCTAGTCGACATGTTCATGGGCACTTTAATTGGCCCTTTCTATAGCCATTTGCTGGGAAGCTCATCATCAGGTTTCACTGACCTGATATTAACTGGAGAACGTGTCGAAAGCGGCATTCAAAGTGGAAAAATTCAAATAGGCTCTTCCTCTGGTACTACAAAAAGGCCCATCAGTGGGAGGAATGAGGTCAATACAATGCACAGTCTGAAAGGTCGTAAAAATGAGCATCACCAATCTGTAGGGGTAGTTCTGATCTCCGCATCTGCGCCTCAAAAAGATCAACCGCCAAAATATACGCGTCGACCAGATGCACCAAGAAGAAATTTCACCAGAATCAATAAGCCAATCTCTCAAGCATTGCAGCATTTGTTAAAAGCAGATCTGATCACATCAAAAGACCCTCCAAAGAATGTCAACACTTCCTCTCTGAGTTATCGCCCCGATGCAACATGTGCGTATCACTCCAACTGTCCAGGACATGACGCAGATCACTGTTGGGCCCTGAAAAATAAAATACAAGACATGATAGATGCTGGGGAAATTGAGTTCGATCCTCCAGAGACTCCAAATGCCATCACTGCACCTATGCCGAAGCACGACAAGACCGTCAATGCTATCATAGACACTGTTTACATCTATGATGTGAGGGAATTGTCAACTCCGCTCCTTGAAGTCAAAGGAAAGCTAATCCAAGCTGGTTACTTTCCAGGTTGTGACCCTGATTGCTTTTATTGCACACACCTACCCAATGGTTGTGAAAATCTGATAATGGGGATTCAAAAGTGGATGGATCGCCGTATCATTATGTTTGAGAGGCTACCTTCCATGGACGTTTTATGTGAAGTATTTTCAAACGGCATGAGAATAGAGGACGTCTCAGTGGTTTCCAGCATACCATTGAAAATCCCTACCAAAGCTCCTTTCAAATTTTCTGCTACACCCAAAGTGGCATCGGTAATCATTACCAGTCCAACTCCATTTCCATACTCCTCAGACAAAGCTGTCACGTGGAATTATGACACTAATGTTTATGTCCATGGAGTTAAACAGGATACCTTGACCGAAGAGGCCCTGAATTTTACTACTCCAACTGTTGATAATATTGTGGGTACCAGTAAGATTACGAGAAGTGGAAGGATATTTTCACCAGAAATTTCTCCAAATGTGGTTACTAATCCAGTCCAGGTCCCAGTTCCTAATCAAGATGTCAACGCTCGAGGCAAAGAGCCACAAGTTGAACCAGTTCAAATACCGGTGGAAGTCACTGTTGAGGATCCATCAAAGGAAGAAATGGAGGAAATATTGAAAATCATCTGCAAGAGTGATTACAATATTGTCGAACAACTGGGGCACACTGCTTCAAAAATCCCAATGCTGTCTCTGCTAAAGTATTCAGAAGCTCATGCCAAAGCCCTGATGAAGTTCCTGAAAGCTGCACATGTACCACAAGAGATTTCAATCGATCAATTTGAAAATTTTGTTGCCAGTCTAACAGTAAATAATGGCCTCGGTTTCTCTGATGTTGATCTAACCCCTGCTGGAAAGAATCACAATAAAGCCCTACACATCTCCATTGAATGTAATGGCACCACTCTATCTCATGTGCTGGTAGATAACGGTTCTTCTTTGAACGTGTTACCAAAAACAGTACTAGAAAAGCTTGACTTCGAAGGAACTGTGTTACAACCAAGTGAAGTTGTGGTAAGAGCCTTCGACGGGTCAACAAGAACAGTGTATGGAAAGGTGAATCTCCCAATCAGAGTGGGCTCTCAGATCTTTGATTCTACCTTTTACGTAATGGAAATTCACCCAGCGTATTCCTGTTTACTAGGACGCCCTTGGATACATGGGGCAAATGCTGTAACTTCTACCCGGCATCAGAAGTTAAAATATCCAGTAAAAGGAAAGATTGTCACAGTTTATGGCGAAGAGGAATATGTGGTTAGTCACCTGAGCAATTCCAAGTATGTTGAATTGGATGACGAATTCATTGAAACTCCCTGCCAAAGCTGTGATCGAAAAAGGTGGTTGCACAGTATGGGGACAGCTCCTCGATATACCTTACAAGTCCGACAAGCTAGGCCTGGGCTATGCTAATGGAAATCAAAAGAACGATCAAAGTCCTTGTTCTGGAGGATTAATGTCACATTTCATCAGCCAAGGAGTAAATGCTATTGAAGACGATGGAGTGTTCTTGAACCATATCATTCAGCCATACCCAAATGAAGTTCCACCCCTTCACATGGGAGTTTGGGATACTTTGGGAGAACCAAGCGGCGGATATAATTTTCAGTATACCGCACCTCAGAGTTCTTTTATTGCTACGGAAGACATTACCCCAACTGGATGGGGCGATCAATTTGAAAATGGAAAAAGTTTCACAAGTTCCATCACTGAGCAATATCAAAGTCCACCTAAAGAAGTTTGGGATACTTTAGGAGAGCCAAGTGGCAAATATGACTTTATGGTGAAATATTCCGCTCCTCCGAGCTCACAAGTCGCCATCGAAGACATTGTCCCAACTGGATGGGACGAACATTGCAAAGAAAATTTCACTCCTGGAGAAGCCTGGGAGATACCAAATAACGAGGGTTATTTTCTGTCACAGTACACTACTCAGCAGAATGCACAAGTCTCCCTCAAAGACATCATCCCGACTGGATGGGACGGCCTTATCGAGTATCTCGCTCAACCAACAGAGATACCTCAACCTGGATCCTCGTATCCAACAGAGCATCTTACTTATCCCGAAAGATCACCGGCTCATTTCCCCACCAATGAAATCAATGCTGTGGAAGATGAAGAAGACAACTGCAACTGGAACAGCTGGATACTCCCTGCTCACAACAACAGATTGAACAACTGGGAAGCTGAGGATGTGATCTCCTTTGATCAGGAGTAAATGCAATTTCCTGTTTTTGTTGTTTATATTGTGCAAAGATAAAAATGGTTCCTGTACTATCGAACCATGAACTTGAAAGCCGTGTGCCTTGCCCGAAGCACACTGGTCCTTTTATAAGGGTTTGTCATATCATGATCATGTTCATTCAATAAAATCATGGGATGTTTGCATATTCAGATTTTGTGATCCTTTTTCTTTCTTTGCTTTTTCAAATAGCTATCTTTTCTTACACACACCCACATAAATAAATGCAGATTCACATTCACTTTGGATCCAGTCGATAACGATTCTGCTATTGCCCGTCATGACTTTGAAAATCCGATCTACCAAACTGAGGACGAAAGTGAGGAAGATTGTGAGGTACCAAGAGAGCTTGCAAGGCTGCTAGAACAGGAAGAAAAGACTATACAGCCGCATGAAGAACCAATTGAGGTTATCAACTTGGGCAGCGACGAAGAAAAGAAAGAAGTCAAGATAGGGGCTGATCTAGAAAACAGTGTCAAGCAAAGACTGATTCAAATGTTGCAAGACTACGTCGAGATATTCGCCTGGTCCTATGAAGATATGCATGGCCTTGACACGGATATTGTGGTTCATCGCCTGCCAATCAAAGAAGGTAGCACTCCAATTAAGCAGAAATTGCGGAGGAGTAGGCCCGATATGTCAAAGAAGATCAAAGACGAGGTTGAAAAGCAATTCAATGCTGGCTTTCTAAAAGTTGTAAGTTATCCTCCTTGGATAGCTAACATCGTGCCTGTGCCTAAAAAAGACGGGAAGGTCAGGATGTGTGTAGACTACAGAGATCTGAATCGGGCAAGCCCCAAAGATGATTTCCCTTTACCTCACATCGATGTACTGGTTGACAATACCGCACAATGCAAGGTATTCTCCTTCATGGATGGATTCTCAGGGTACAATCAAATCAAGATGGCACCCGAAGACATGGAAAAAACAACCTTCACAACACCCTGGGGAACCTTTTGTTACAAAGTAATGCCCTTTGGTTTAAAGAATGCGGGAGCTACATATCAACGTGCAATGGTAGCTCTGTTTCATGATATGATTCATCAGGAGATAGAGGTTTATGTCGATGATATGATTGAAAAGTCCAACACCGAAGAAGAACATTTGGGTCATCTACACAAGCTGTTTGACAGACTCAAGAAATACAGGTTGCGACTGAATCCGAACAAGTGTACCTTTGGAGTAAGATCCGGTAAACTTTTAGGTTTCATCGTCAGCAGCAAAGGTATTGAAGTTGATCCTGCCAAGGTCAAAGCCATTCAAGAAATGCCTATACCCTGTACTGAGAAACAAGTCAGAGGATTCTTGGGACGTCTGAATTACATAGCCAGATTTATTGCCCATATGAATACTACTTGTGTGCCAATCTTCAAACTATTGAAGAAAGATCAAGTGGAAAAATGGAATGACAAATGCCAGTTAGCCTTTGATAAGATCAAAGAATATCTCCAAAAACTGCCAATCTTGTTGCCACCTGTGGAAGGAAGACCTCTGATAATGTACCTAACTGTGTTAGAAAACTCAATGGGGTGTGTACTGGGGCAACATGACGAGTCCGGCCGAAAGGAACATGCAATCTATTATCTTAGCAAAAAGTTTACCGATTGTGAAACAAGATACTCACTGCTCGAAAAAACTTAATGTGCTTTAGCATGGGCGGCTCGCCGACTAAGACAATATATGCTAAATCACACCACTTTCCTGATCTCCAAAATGGATCCTATCAAGTATGTGTTCGAAAAACCTGCTCTCTCTGGAAGAATAGCACGATGGCAAATGATCTTAACAGAATATGACATCCAGTACACTTCGCAAAAAGCAATCAAAGGAAGTGTGGTAGCTGATCATCTGGCTCATCAAGCAGTGGATGATTATCAAGCATTGAACTTTGACTTCCCAGATGAAGACATTATGCTAGTCACTGACTACGAACAACCAGGACCGGAAGAAGGACCCAAGCCAGGATCCCGATGGACTATGGTTTTTGATGGAGCTTCTAATGCACTTGGCAATGGCATCGGAGCTGTGATCATTTCCCCTGCAGGAGGTTATACACCATTCACTGCTAGATTATGCTTCAACTGCACTAACAATATAGCCGAGTACGAAGCATGTATTCTGGGTCTCAAAGCTGCAATTGATCTAAGAATCAAGTTCCTGGAGGTCTACGGAGACTCGGCGCTTGTGATTTATCAAGTCAAAGAGGAATGGGACACGAAGCACCCAAACCTAATTCCATACAAAGAATATGTGCTGAGTTTGATTCCTTACTTTGAAGAGATCACTTTTGAACATATCCCGCGCGAAGAAAATCAACTAGCTGATGCTCTAGCTACTATGTCATCCATGTTCAAAGTCAGGTGGGACAATGAGGCGCCAATGATCACCATTTACAGACAAGATGAACCAGCCTATTGCAATGAGATCGATGCCGAAGGAACGAAAGAAAAACCATGGTTCCATGTAGTAAAAAGGTATCTCGAAGCTCAGGAGTACCCTGAAGGGGCATCCATTAACGACAGAAAGTTTCTAAGAAGATTTGCTGCCAAATTCTTCCTAAGTAATGGAACCCTATACAAACGCAACCATGACTCGACTTTGCTTCGTTGTGTAAACAAGAAAGAAGCAGAACAGATTAAGGAAGACATACACGATGGTTCCTTTGGTACTCATTCAAGTGGACATACAATGGCTAAAAAGATTCTGAGAGCAGGTTATTATTGGTCTACCATGGAGACAGACTGCCATCATCACTCCAAAACCTGCCACAAATGCCAGATATATGCCGACAAAGTACATGTACCTCCAGTCCCGTTGAATGTCCTGACGGCTCCTTGGCCTTTTGCAATGTGGGGTATTGATATGATTGGAGAAATCAAGCCTACTGCCTCCAACGGACATCGCTTTATCCTAGTCGCTATTGATTACTTCATAAAGTGGGTAGAAGCAGCTTCGTTTGCTTTAGTCACCAAGAATGTTGTGGCTCGGTTTATCAAGCACAATCTCATTTGTCGGTATGGCATCCCTGAAAGGATCATCACAGACAATGGCACAAATTTGAACAACAGAATGATTACTGAACTCTGCACACAATTCAAGATCAAACATCATAATTCCTCTCCATATCGACCAAAGATGAATGGCGCGGTGGAAGCTGCCAACAAGAACATCAAGAAAATCACACAAAAGATGACGGTAACCTACAAAGACTGGCATGAGATGTTACCTTTTTCTCTTCATGGTTATCGCACATCAGCGCGTACTTCAACAGGGGCAACTCCATTTTCCTTAGTCTATGGTATGGAGGCAGTTCTTCCAATTGAAATTCAGATTCCTTCCCTAAGGATTATGAAAGAAGCCGGTCTAGATGAAAACGATTGGATTCAAACTTGATTGGACCAGATAAACTTGATTGATGAGAAGAGACTCGCAGCTATTTGTCATGGTCAGTTGTACCAAAAGCGTATGATCAAAGCCTTCAACAAGAAAGTCAAAAGTCAGGCATACCAAACTGGTGGCTTGGTTGTCAAACGCATCATCTTACCACAAGGTGACCCCAGGGGCAAGTGGACTCCCACTTATGAGGGACCGTTTATAATCAAGAAAATATTCTCCGGCGGAGCCATGTTGCTTACCACCATGGATGGCGAGGATTTCCCACACCCTGTGAATGCGGATAAAGTCAAAAAGTACTTCGCTTAAAGAAAAGCTCGCTAAGTTGAAAACCTGAAAGGGCAACTTAGGCAAAAAAAATGAGCGTCTCGGTGGATTGAAAACCCGAAAGGGCGATCCAGACAAAAATTAGAGACTAAATAATAATATCCCGGTAGGCTGAAAACCTGAAAAGGCAGCCTAGGCAAAAGTTAGGGAATAAAGCGTACAACTATGTTCCGTTTATTTGCCTACTCACCTTCAAGATTCAACACATCAAAGACATCGATCAGTCCAATTACTTTCTTCCAACAAGTGAGGGATGAGATGCTCGAAGACAGATTGGCAATAGCAGAATTGAAACTTGACTGGATTGTTTTCACATAGCTATTTCTCTTTATAAATACTTTTCAAAACTTTATGACAATTTCCTACTACTAGGATTTTTGTCTCCTTGTACTAATCAGCCTATCATGGCACTTTTTCAAAAAAATCAATGCATCTTATGCTCAAAATCAACATTTTCACTTTTTCTGTTTTGAATACGTAAACGTCCCAATGATAATTTTGAATGAACATGTGCATTTGAATATGATTGATGTTTACCAGGAAAAACAGGAATAGCATTCAAGTAATGTCCCAATCATTTGGACATCATCCCGAAACCATCATCAGAAGAAAAATCCCCAACAGAAATGCATTTCTCAGCAAATTCCTCAATGAGATTTTTCTCTCCAAAGTGATTCGAGAAATCTTATTCCCCAGCAGGGCTGTTCAGATTGCTATCCCCAGAAGGTGTGATCTCCACACCAGGACTTGGTCAAATAGTGCATCGGAGGATTATGCATCTTCCTCATTCCCACTTTAAAGGGCATCAAAATCAGAACTTTCAAATTACTTTTCATCCCCCAGCGGTAGTCAAAAATCCTCCAACAGAGCACCCTGGTTCTCAAAGAAGGTCCCCAGCCGAGGGTACTCAAACAAGACGACAAAAATCATCAACGATCACAAAGCCTTCATTTATTTTCCCAACCAGAAGCTTGATATGCTCAAGACATCATACATCATACATCATGCATCATACATCATACATCATACATCATACATCATACATCATGCATCATACATCATACATCATAAACATTGCATATCACCAACTTGATTTTTTCAAGCAGACGGATGTCTTCAGCAAAGATGTTCTCAATCACATGCAGTGTTCCCCTTGAATTCTATTCAGATAAGCAGTCCTCTCAGATATAATCATCCGAAGATTCATTCTGAAGAAATCTCTCCTTACAAATCACCTATCAACTCAAAAAACAAGCAACACAGATCAAAGCTGATACCTCAGACGGTTCCAGAACGATCTACCAGCGAAGATCTAAAGCTGATACCTCAGACGGTTCCAGAACGATCTACCATCGAAGATCTAAAGCTGATACCTCAGACGGTTCCAAAATGATCTACCATCGAAGATCTAAAGCTGATACCTCAGACGGTTCCAGAACGATCTACCATCGAAGATCTAAAGCTGATACCTCAGACGGTTCCACAGCGATCAACTTTCAAAATCTAAAGCGGAAAAACTTTGGACAGTTCCGTAACGATCATCCTCCTAGACTTAAAGCGGTAACCTTGGACGGTTCCGAAACAGTCAACGCAGAGGTTTTCAAATCCTTCATCAAGATATAATCAATGGATTCATTCTGGTGAACAAACCATCAAATACATCTGCCAGATGGCATCTGAAAGCCCATCTCAGGTAATGTTTGAATCTGCCAACAACATTTCTCATACAACATTCAAATGCAACTTCCAACATCACGTCCGGTGGAGGTAAGTGCAAATTTTCAGGTCATCTAAAATATTCAATCATCTTCTACCTTCAGATTTCAAACAATCTCTTCAGGTTTAAGAAGATTGAATAGGGGCAACTGTTATACCCCAAAATTTGCCCGCATCTTTTTTCAAGAAAACTTCAATCTAAAAATGAAGAGTTTCATATAATCTTGGATTTTTATATCCTGATTTATGAATACTTGGTTTTTAGAATTTTTCTTATACGGTATTTTGGCTCGCTGTTGAATTTATTCTTACGCAAACGCCAATTACTGTTTATTACTTCACATACGCTGTTTATTTGATATTTATTTACAGATAAATAGTACTGACGCAATTGGTACAAAGTTAAATCTTTTGCAGGCGCATAGTCCGAGGATTCAGACTGTACTGGTAACAATCAGTTGACAGTCAAACCGCTGACAGTGCAATTCTCCGTGTTTTGTACCATCAATCAAATCAAACTTTTGCATTTCAAAATTCCAAGGTTTTTGTCCTAGAAGTCTTCTGAATATCACATGATTAGCAGAGACTCAGCACTGCACAAAAATCAGGTACGCTTAACTGTCTCCTACACAAACAGTCCCTAACTAGGGTTTATTGTTTTTTTTTCAGGAGAACAAGTTTTTGAGACCTCAAATGGATTTCATGGACCTCCATATATCTCAAAGTACCACCATACAAATTTTCAAACTTCAGTTCACTCAGACGCACAATCAGCAGCTCAAACAGTCAACAGACGACCCGTTTGACCAGAAAAGTCAACAGACAGTCAAAAATGAAATTTTTTGTCAACATCCATATTTTGTCAAAGGATTCATCATTTGATCATTGGATGATCATAATTCATCAAGGAAAGATCAAAAATCAACAAAACCCTAAGTTTCAAAATTAGGGTTTTCTCCTAAAAAGTCAACTGAACTTTGACTGGTCATAACTCTCTCATCCTTCATCCAAAAAATTCAAACCAAAGCTTATTTTAAAGGAAATTCAATTATATTTCAAATGCAATTGGTCCCATGGTCATTAGATTCACCATTTGAAAAATATGAATCAAGACATTATAGGTCATTTTCAAAGTCAACAAAAAGTTACTTTTTTCAAAAGGACACACAAGGACCATGGAAAATCATTTTGACATGAGACCAAAGACATTGGTTAGAGGACTCTTTGAGGTTTCCAAAAAGTACAAGAACTCCTTCATATGATAAAAATTGAGGGATTTACACCTTGTTGAAGTTGGCTAAATTTTGGGAAAATGCATGAAATCAACATTGATCAAAAATGTTTTTCTTCCAAATGAGACCCAATTTCCATGATCCAAACATGTTTACCATGATGTAAAGGGCCTCCCACGACCAAGACAAAGCCCACATCATTTTTGTTCCTTTTTTTGGTTTAATTTTATCATATTTAAGATTAAATTAAAAAAGGAAATGGAAGGATAATATGTAGCTTGGTTTCTAAGCATGACTCATCAAAGAATCTTCAATTTTCTGCAGCAAAAGGAAGTACAAAGCAAGAGAAGTGAAGAAGAGCAAGACTTAGTCAAAGTTTCAAAGATTTTTAATATTTAAAAATCAAAGTTTCAACAAAGCTCATCAATGCTTCTTGGCTTAGATTTTAAGCACGTCCTAGCTTATAAATGAAGCAGCATACTCCACAAATAGGACACACACGAAAATAGCAAGAGAGATAGCAAGGAAACTCACAAAATTCTCACAAAAATATCATAACTTTGTAATTTTCATTTCTTGGTTTTTAGCCATTATCAATACAAACTAAGCACTCTATTCATCTCCTGGGATCTAATATAGTAAGTTTGGATCAAAATCTAGGGCTGAAAGTGTTTGAAACGATCATACTCATGCTCTCCGATTAGCTTAAATTTTCGTGCTCTATATCTCATTCATAAGCATATATAAATTATATCTAACATCTTGTTTGAGTTTATGAAGTGATTTAGAGTAGCTTTGACGTACAACATGGAAGAATAGGTCCCTGAAACATGCTTGGCCATGTTCAACCGTGTTTAAACTTGTTGCTTCGAATCTCTTAATACAAACACTTTCAGGAAAAACCAAGGCCACCATCGTGTTCAGGAGGTTCGAATTAGGTGGATAGGGTATTCTTTTTGCTTCGAAACTAACGATTTCGCAGGTTCTAAAAACCACCTCGCCGGAGAAGACAACCGGAAAACACTGTTCCGGCCCAGGGGCAAGTCAGTGCATGCGTGGCTCCTTCCAGTCTCCTCATTGGCCAGTCAACAGGTCCATGGCTCGCGTGGCAAAATGATAAAACATGATTGGTTCTGGTTTAAAACATGGACCCCACATAACTTAAATTCAGAAAAAAAAATAGAAACAAGTGAACTGGGCCTTTTACGAATTGATTTCTACACCCCTCGTTTCTGGCCCATATGCAAGTTTTGAACTAAAATCAGTTCTTTTCCAAATTTACTTGATACACCCCCCTGCATATTTAATTGATAATTTCTATATTTTGCATTTTAATTAAAATCAACCAATCACAAAACACCAAAAATATTTTATTTTTTAGTTTTAATCTGATAAAATATTTATTTATTTTTAGACATAAAAATATTAATATTTTATTTAGTTTAAGGCTATTTTGCATAATTAATTAGTATATTTATATATTTGCTTTTTAATTATTTCAACCAATCAAAAAATCATAAAAAAAAATTGTTCTTTATATTAAATATAGTTTATATATTATAGGCTAATTTTGTAAATATTTAGAATAATTTTCTCTTTAAGTTTTAATTATTTGTGTAATTATTTGTATAATTATATGATTATTTAACTTAATAATTTCAAAAATCTATTTCAAAAATTCCAAAAAATTAGTTTTATCTTAAAATTAATTGACAAGCATTTTGAACATATTTTAAGCTTAATTTTTTAGGTTTAAATTTTATTTCCATCTTTTTCTCATTTTAATTAAATTAATCATGCATTAATTCTAATTAAAATCAATCATACAAAAAATCCAAAAATATTTCTTTTATTTTCTTGCAATTTAAATTCCTAGATCAAGTGTATAGGTTGTCAAATTCATGTAAATAGCGTAGTTTACATTTCCCGCAAAATCGATGTAATAGCGTAGATTTACTTTCCGCATTTTACATTTCCGCATTTTAAATTCCAGTACATATAAAACTGCGTGTATGCCAAAGATTAAAATTGAATCGTTAGATCACTAACTTCAAAGATAAAATATCTGAATCAAAACACAATCACACTTGCACCTCTTAGGGTAATCCCTCTTTTACTCTTTTCAAAATCAAAATCAAATTCTACTGTTTCAAATGCAAAATCGAACTTTCGTTTATATCCGGTAAAAGGATAGTTTTTTAAAGGAAATAGGAAAAGACCTTATAACTTAGGGTAGACCTCCTAATTTGCTTGCTCAGATCAAAACAAACAAATCTCTCCTATATCATTGTTTTTCAGAATGAAACTTTCAAAAAGACAATACTTTGTATATATCCAAACGAGGATCATTACGAAGTTAACGTTCTATTTTCAAAAACATCTTTTGAAAGATAAAAACACTTTGTATACATCCGCACAAGGATCATTACAAAGTCAATTTACAAAGGTATTTGAAACCACATACAAGCATTTCAAGGCAATAGAAAAGTGATTTAAAACAAAGTGAGCTAAGCAAATTAAAGAGCCCATGGATAACCATGGATACAAAGGGTGCTAACACCTTCCCTTTGTATAACCTACCCCCTTACCCAGAATTTCTTAAAGGTCTTTTTTTGTTTCTTTTATAAACCTTTCCTTAATTGGATAAAATAAAAGTCGGTGGCGACTCTCTGATTTTCAAAAACACAAAAGCAGAAAGAAAAGAGTCAGTTCGCGTATCTCTCCGCGAGAGGTATGGTAAAAAACCGAGTGCATGACACAAGCCATTGTATGATCAGTTCAAATATGGCCATTCACATGATATTAGGCTCACTTCACATGCCAAAAGCTTTAACACTACACACACCAAGAAGCAAGTGACACAACCTAAAAAATATCATGCTGCCAAACCTAAAGAATATCATGTTGTTCCTCCTGTTACTTATCATGCTAAACCCAGGTTCAATCATAACTTGAGGAAAACTAACAAGAAAGGACCCAAGAAACTGTGGGTACCTAAGGAGAAGATAATTTCTGTTGCAGATATCCTTAGCAGCAAAGAAGGCAAAGCACAAAATGGCAAGATTATTGGCTCTGGAACCATAAGTATTGGTAACCCTCCTTCCATAACTAATGTACTTCTTGTAGAAGGATTAGCGCATAACTTATTATCTATAAGTCAATTAAGTGACAATGGTTATGACATAATCTTCAATCAAAAGTCTTGCAAGGCTGTAAGTCAGAAGGATGGCTCAATCCTATTTACATGCAAGAGAAAGAACAACATTTATAAGATTGATCTTTCAGATCTTGAGAAGCTGAAGGTGACTTGCCTTATGTCTGTTTCTGAAGAGCAATGGGTCTGGCACAGAAGATTAGGACATGCTAGTTTGAGAAAGATTTCTCAGATTAACAAACTAAATCTGGTCAGAGGACTCCCAAATCTGAAATACAAATCAGATGCTCTTTGTGAAGCATGTTAGAAGGGCAAGTTCTCCAAACCTGCATTCAAATCTAAGAATGTTGTCTCTTCCTCAAGGCCGTTAGAACTTCTGCACATTGATCTGTTTGGACCAGTCAAAACAACATCTGTCAGAGGGAAGAAATATGGATTAGTCATCGTAGATGATTATAGCCGCTGGACATGGGTAAAGTTCTTAAAACACAAGGATGAGTCTCATTCAGTGTTCTTTGAATTCTGCACTCAGATCCAATCTGAGAAGGAGTGCAAAATCATAAAGGTCAGAAGTGATCATGGTGGCGAATTTGAGAACAGATTCTTTGAGGAGTTCTTCAAAGAAAATGGTATTGCCCATGATTTTTCTTGCCCTAGAACTCCACAGCAAAATGGAGTTGTAGAGCGAAAGAATAGGACTCTGAAAGAAATAGCCAGAACCATGATCAATGAGACTAATATGGCTAAGCACTTCTGGGCAGAAGCAATAAACACTGCATGTTATATTCAGAATAGAATCTCTATAAGACCTATTCTAAATAAGACTCTCTATGAATTGTGGAAGAACAGAAAGCCCAACATTTCATATTTTCATCCTTTTGGATGTGTGTGTTTTATTCTGAATACTAAAGATCATCTTGGTAAGTTTGATTCTAAGGCACAAAAATGTTTCCTTCTTGGATATTCTGAACGCTCTAAAGGCTACAGAGTATACAATACTGAAACATTG
Source organism: Vicia villosa (assembly GCF_029867415.1). Taxonomy (NCBI): domain Eukaryota; kingdom Viridiplantae; phylum Streptophyta; class Magnoliopsida; order Fabales; family Fabaceae; genus Vicia; species Vicia villosa. The sequence continues at coordinate 237,462,344 of NC_081180.1, read as the reverse complement.
GTTGTAGAAGAATCAATCAATATCAGATTTGATGATAAGCTTGGTCTTGAAAAGCCAAAGCAGTTTGAGAATTTTGCAGATATAGATATTGAAATATCAGAAGCTGTACAACCAAGAAGCAAAGTTTCAGAAGCTGAAAGTCTCAGAAGCAAAGGATCAGAAGATCAAGTTGCTGCATCTTTAGAAAATCTTAGAATTTCTGAAGAGCCAACAGTCAGAAGATCTTCTAGACTCACCTCAGCTCACTCAGAAGATGTGATCCTTGGAAAGAAAGATGATCCTATCAGAACAAGAGCATTCCTTAAGAACAATGCAGAATGTCAATTAGGTCTTGTTTCTTTGATCGAGCCAACTTCTGTTGATCAAGCTCTAGAAGATCCAGACTGAATAATTGCCATGCAAGAAGAACTAAATCAGTTTACAAGGAATGATGTATGGGATTTTGTTCCTAGACCAAAAGGATTCAACATCATTGGTACAAAGTGGGTGTTCAGAAACAAGCTTAGTGAGAAGGGAGAAGTGGTAAGAAACAAAGCCAGACTGGTGGCTCAGGGATATAGTCAGTAAAAAGGGATTGACTATACAGAAACCTTTGCACCAGTGGCCAGGTTAGAATCTATTCGCTTATTAATTTCTTTTGTCACTCAGCATAACATCACTCTGTATCAGATGGATGTTAAGAGTGCCTTCTTAAATGGTTATATAGATGAGGAAGTCTATGTCCACCAACCTCCTGGTTTTGAAGACTCTAAGTCTCCAGAACATGTTTTCAAACTTAAGAAATCATTGTATGGATTGAAGCAAGCTCCTAGAGCTTGGTACGAAAGATTAAGTTCTTTCCTTCTGAACAATGGTTTCACTAGAGGACAAGTGGATACGACTCTCTTCTGTAAAACATCTAAGAAGGACATTTTAATTTGTCAAATTTACGTTGATGATATTATCTTTGGAACATCTAATGCTTCACTTGGAAAGGAGTTTGCTAAGTCTATGCAGGCTGAATTTGAAATGAGTATGATGGGTGAACTCAAGTACTTTCTTGGGATTCAAATCAATCAAACTTCTGATGGAACTTACGTTCATCAAACGAAGTATGTGAAAGAACTTCTGAAGAAGTTTAATCTTTCTGAAAGCAAATAAGCCAAAACTCCTATGCATCCAACGTGTGTTCTAGGGAAGGATAAGGTAAGTAAGAAGGTAGATCAGAAGTTGTACAGAGGTATGATTGGATCTCTTTTATATTTAACTGCTTCTAGACCTGACATTTTATTCAGTGTTTGTTTGTGTGCTAGATTCCAATCAGATCCTAGAGAATCTCACTTAACTGCTGTTAAGAGAATTCTGAGGTATCTGAAAGGTACTACTAATGTTGGTTTAGTCTACATAAGATCTAAAGAATACAACTTAGTAGGATTTTGTGATGCTGACTATGCTGGAGATAGAATTGAAAGGAAGAGTACTTCTGGAAGTTGTCAATTTCTAGGAAGTCATCTGATCTCCTGGTACAGCAAGAAGCAAGCTACCATTGCCCTCTCAACAACAGAAGCAGAATATGTTGCTGCTGCTGGTTGTAGCACTCAAATGCTCTGGATGAAGAGTCAGCTAGAAGATTATCAAATATATGAGAGTAACATTCCTATCTTCTGTGATAATACTTCTGCTATATGTTTATCTAAGAATCCTATCTTACATTCCAAAGCTAAACATATTGAGATTAAACATCATTTTATTAAGGACTATGTTCAGAAGGGTGTTCTCTCTTTGAACTTTGTGGATACAGACCATTAATGGGCTGATATCTTTACAAACCCCCTTGTTGAAGATAGGTTTAAGTTCATTCTGAAGAATATCAGTATGGATTTATGCCCAAAATGAGAAGATGAGAAGATCTTATGTATGGTTATCTTCTGAAATGTGTTAGAACTAAGTGTTTATAAGAAGTTCTGATAATGATCAATTAGAAGTTCTGATTCTGTTATCACTAACGTTTCATTATCTAAGTTGATTCAGAAGCTCTTTTAAAGCAAAACAACTGTCACCAGTCTTTCCAAAAAATGAACACGTGTTCACTATTTTTGGACAAGCATCCGTGCAGTTGAGGAGACACCGCCCTAGGTAACTGTGCAAATCATTTCAGTTTGTCACTTTATCTCTCCTAACGTCATATCTCATTAAATGCAAATTGATGTCATGTTTTTCTGTAATCATTTCATTTAAACCATATTTCATTTATTATTTTCTTTTATTCAATCTTTTAAATAACCTGCTTCATCTTCATTTCATCTTTTTCGCTCTCTCTATTCATTTGTCTCTCTCTTTGCATTCATCGCACAAACCCTAGCTTTGTTCTGTAACCAAGCAGTTCGTCATGTATTCATCATCAAGTTCTTCTAGCCCAGCAGAAATCTCTTCCATTCAAATACTTCTTAGAAAGCATGGGTATGCTCCGTTGAAGACATACACCATTCCTACTGAAGATTTGGAAGTTCTTTGTGAGTCTGCTGTGGATTTTGAAAATCTGAAAGCAAATGGTTTCCATCCTGATGCAAAGATCTTGGCATAAGGCTGGTCAAACTATCTTGATAGATTGGTTGGACCAATTTATCCAGCTCTTGTGAAAGACTTCTGGGTTCATGCAACAGTTACTCCAACTGCAATAATCTCCTTCGTGTTAGGGCATGAATTTGTGGTCACTGAGAAGTTGATAAGGAAGTTATACAACTTGGATGATGAAGAAGGATGCACTGGTCCTCTTCCTGGTAGAGTTAATTGGCTACAGGTTGAAAAACAAATCTCATTTGCTACTGGTATTGAATCTCATAAAACCGGTACATTGAGGGCGTTTTATCAAGTTTGGGATGAAATTATTCTGGGTTCTCTCCATCACAGAAGGAAATCGTTCTCCTCCTCCTACATCAGTCCTGATCACAAATACACTCTCTTCTGCATTGGAAGAAGAATTGAACTAAACTTCTCCAACATTCTTTTTCAGAATCTGAAGACGTCTATTGTAGAGTCTAGAGATGAAGAACGTGAGAAGTGTCCTCATCTTCCAAGAGATACTATTCCTTTCGCCAGATTGATCTCAGATATTCTGATAGAAAGTGATTTGATGGACTCTCTAAGGACTACTGGAACGTCCCAATTCTTTGGAGTTATTCAAGGTCCTGTCATCAATGGTGTTGATCTGTTAAGGCTGCAACTTATCAGAGATGTAACTTCTGCTCCTGCAAGCTTCCCAGATATTCTGTCAAGAAGAGTTCCTGTTGAAGGCTTTGCTACCTTGTTCCAAGCAGAACTTCACAAGGCTGTTAAGCATTACTTAGAAGCTTCTGTTAGAACTCAATCTTCTGTTGATCCTGCGTGGATTCGTGGAAGAGTGATTCCTTCTCTGGCTGATCTTCAAAAGAAGGATCAGAAGAAGCAAGAAGCAAGGCTAAAAAGAAAGGCTCAAGAAGATGAGGCCAAGCAAGCCAAGAAGCAGAGGGTCACCTATGATCCTGACAAGGTCAATACTCCAGAATATCAACAAAAGCGCGTAAGAGAAGCTCTTCGTTCTTCAAAAACTGTCAACACTTCCAGGCATGTTTTTACTCCTCCTTCTGAACCACAAAACACCTTCACCATACCAAATCCTCCACCACCATCTCTTTCTACACCTGTTCTAAACCCCACACCACTAAATATCCATCCTCTAACTCCTTCTGATATTCCATCCTCATCAACCCTCCTCACTGACATACCATCCTCTTCAAAAATCCCCACAGATATTCCATCTTCTTCAACCACAACACCTCCACCTTCTATATCCCATCCCTTTCCTACCATAAAATCCAACCCATACTGCCTTCTCTACCCTGACTACAAATTCACCTTCAACCCTCCTGAACCTGAACCTCATATCTACCTGGAGCTGTTCAAAAATGAAGTTATCAGTAGGCTGGATCTCTTGAAGGATGCCTTCTTCAATGACCTTGATGATGTTTCTACTAGAAACCTCTGGAGAAGCTTTCGCCAGGATTTTCAAGTTGGAGCTATGGCTGTTTAGAAGAGACTAGTGGCTGCTGCTCCTGGTTATGCTGGATATCTTCTTGAGGTTGATAATGGTGTCTATTATCATCCCATCAAAAATAGGAGAGTTCTTGAGGAGAAGATGTTTGTTGATGAGCTGCTGGACAACCCTTGCAAGGATATTGTGGTCTGGAGACCTAAGTATGCAGTTCTGACTGGAGACTTCAAATCTCTGTTTGACTTTCTGAGGGAGAATCCTTCTGAGGAATACCCTGACATAGTCATCCCAGAAGTTGCTGATCCTCCAGAAGTTGAAGGTCCTTCTGCTCCAAGGAATCTGGCTGCCATTCTTCAAGCTCTTGAGAATGGAGATTCTGATCTGCCTGCTGTAGAATATGATGGAGATGCTTCTATAGAAGAAGCTGATGCTGAAGATCATCTTGCTGGGACTATTCCTGTTGAGGAAAATCAAGGTGATGATCTGAATATGGAAGCTGCGGTTGTGAATGCTGTCCCTCTGGACAGAAGTTGTGAAGCTTCTTCTGGTGAACCCTCTCTTCTGGCGAAGACTCTAGAGGTTATTCAGAAGAATCAGGCTGAGCTAGCTTCTCGCATGGACGAGCAAGGCACGATCAATGCTGAGTTCCGTTATTTCATAGAGAGGCAGACTGAGAGCAACAATGGGATTCATGACATGCTGGCCAAGATTATGTCTAAGCTAGGGTCATCTTAGTCTTTGAGTCTTAGTTGTTTCTCTTTGTTTCTTGCATCTGTCTTCTATGCATCCTCCTTGTATTTTGTGATAATTCTCCTTTGCCCATCAATGAAAATTATCTTTTCTTCTCTCATATTGTTTGTTTTTTCATCTGAATCTTTTATGTTTTTTGATGTTATGACAAAAAGGGGGAGAAAATGTGATAAATGATCTGATTTATATTATCAGTTGCTGGGAAAAAGTCTCCATATTTCTAACAGAACTTGCAAGTTCTATGTCTTTGAGTGTTTTGCAGGAATTGAAGACATTCTTAAAAGCTCAACATGAGAAGCAAAGACATGAGGAAAAGCAATTCTGTATGGATTCAAGCTCATGAAAATTGAAGCAAGCTGAGTGCTGAGAAGCTTCAAGATCAGAAGCAAGAAGAAAGAATGTTCTGATATTCTGATGATAGAATATGCTCTAACATATTCTTATTCCATATATGTTCTGATGCATGTTTTTAGTTCTAAAATATGCTCTGAAACATTATTGTGTTTGCTCTGATACGTATTATATGTTCTGATACATATATTATGTTCTGATTCATTCATGCTCTGACTTTTGTCGTTTAGCTTGTTCTGTAACATTTCAGGATGTAGAGATGCTCTGATGATGCTCTGGTACATTCAACAATGTTCTGATACAATCTAGCATGCAATGATTCAAGAAGAAATTGAAGCTCTGAAGCTGTCCTATGGAAGCAAGAATCAGAAGCTATGAATGTTCTGAAGATCTAAGCATATGTGATCGTCTCAACTAAAATGGAAAATACTCAGGGAAGTCCTTTATTTATCAATTTCTTCCAGTATTTATTTCAGGGGGAGATTATTTATCTCAGGGGGAGATTGTTAATCTCAGGGGGGAGACATATTCACACACAATGTCTATATGCTTACGCTATAGCTGTGTAATTGTCTTTAGCCGTATGATATTCTAATTGCAAATTCATATCATTTATGTATGTTTTTGTCATAATCAAAAAGGGGGAGATTGTTAGAACAAGATTTGTTCTGATCGATAATCTTAGTTTTGATGATAACAAGCATATGAATTTTGTATGAGATAATGTGGTACTCTAATACTATGCAATTTCCATTTCAGGAATTATATAAAGAGTATGCACAAAATCAGCGCAAGAAGCACTGACTCAGAAGGTTCAGCATGCAACATCAAAACATGGTCTGGCAAGACATCAGAAGATGGTCAAGCAGAATCAGAACATGGTCTATGGAAGCATCAGAGGAACTTGAGATCAGAAGCAGAAGCACTGAAGTTCTCATGGTATCACGCTCAGAAGCACTTCAAGGTCAGAAGACAAGAAGATGCTCTGCACCAAGCTGTTTGACTCAGATGATATTCAAACGTTGTTCACATAAACATCAGATCAGAAGCAAGTACTAGCTGGCAGGCTACGCTGACTGACAAAAGGAACGTTGAAAGCTATTGAAGGCAACGTCAGTAGACACAGCGAAAGCAAGGCTCGAGGTAGTTGACAGAAGAGTGAAACATTAAATGCAATGCTGTACGGAATACGCAAAGCATTAAATGCTCCCAACGGTCATCTTCTCAAACGCCTATAAATATGAAGTTCTGATGAGAAGCAAGGTTACGAACTACGAAATACAACACTTGTGCAAATATACAGAAACACTGTCAAATTCAAAAGCTCTCAAACTTCATCATCAACCTCACTACATTGCTGTTGTAATACTTTAGTGAGCTTAAGCTTAAACTTAAGAGAAAATCATAGTTGTGATAATAGCTTTATTAGAAGCATTGTAACTCTTAAAAGAATTTGTTTACATTAAGTTGTAAGAACTAGAGTGATCAGGTTGTTGATCAGTATACTCTAGAAAGTCTTAGAGGGTATCTAAGCAGATTGTTCCTAGAGTGGTCAGGTTGTGATCAGTATACTCTAGAAGACTTAGAAGTTGTCTTAGTGGAAAACCATTGTAATCTCGTGTGATTAGTGGATTAAATTCTCAGGTGAGGTAAATCACTCCAAGGGGGTGGACTGGAGTAGTTTAGTTAACAACGAACCAGGATAAAAATCATTGAGCAAATTGTTTTTATCTTACAAGTTTGAAAGCTACACTTATTCAAACCCCCCTTTCTAAGTGTTTTTCTATCCTTCACTGACATCATAGAATGGGAGATGATTTCGACAGGAAAACAGGCTACTGAGAGCCTAACCGAAAATGTAATATTCAATACTGAGGTTGAAGAGTCATTCGAGTCAAAGACCACTGAAGGTCTTAAGGAGAAAACTAGTGAGGCCACTGAAGACCTCAGGGTGAAGCTCCAACAGATAAAAATTTCTGAAGTTCCCCCAGCATGGGTCAATATGGTGAACGTTGGGCAACCTTTATCCGAAATCGAGGAACTAGAGAAGTGTCTAGTGAAAGAAAGAGAAAAAGGAAACCATGGAAATCCACGGGCAAATGAAAGCTTGAAAGATTATCTCTGGAGGTGTCACGAGAAAAATGCTGGATGGATGCTGATGTGTCCAAGGTGATCGATTATGCTGAATCGAAGGGTCCAAGCTAACTATGAAAGTGCCCAACGAAACAAGATGCAAGGGCACTGGAGGTAAGGAAACCAGTTGATGAAGGTTTACCCAAGGCCTGGAGAAAGTTTTGTAAGCTACTTGGTTCGATGTCATAAGGAAAAGACAGAAATCATTATGTGTCCCAAGTGCGGGGCAGTATATGATAATCTGATGGCGGAATCATTCGAAAGGATATCATTCTCTACAGGGTGGGATGTTCAAGGGGTCAATCCCAACATATACGTGTTCGACAATCGAACACCATCAAGAAGGCCTGATAGCCCTCATCCCAAGGCTCGCAGAGTGACATTCAAACTCCCCGCAGAAGTACCCATGGATAGATGGACACAAGCTGGCGCAGGGAATAACAAATGGCGAAGCTGGGACCAAGGTGGACGAACTGCAATGGCTAATAGAAAGCAGTTTCAGACGTTAAATCAAGAGATGTACAGGCTGGAGAATTACAAAGGTAGGAATCCAATGTCCAGATCTCAATGGAGGAGACACCAAAGAATGAAGAAAGCCCAGAAGGAATCCAAGGCAAAGGATGTTGGAGAATCCAGCAGCATCAAAGTCCCAATGCAGGGGGCAAAATCAAGCAAACCTCCGGTAGAACGCAAATTGTTCAGTTCTGAAAATGAAAAAGAAGAAGAAAAGATGCAGTCTAGTCCTTGGAAAGAAGACGACAGGATGACTAATGATTTTGATTCAAACGGAGTGTCATCTATAAACTTCAACTGCAATGTGGTGTCAGTCCTTCCTCACGAATTTTACCAAGAGACAGAAGTCGAAGATTGCGAGGAAGCTGACGAAGAAGAAATGGCGAAACACAGACCAGTGTGTTACTATGTGCTGAATAATGGGGCTGTCGAAGAACAGAATGTATTCTTCGAAAGACCTGACCAAGGTATGAGGAATCATCTGAAACCCCTTTACATAAGAGCCAAAATTGAAAATGTGGGCATCAACAAGGTCCTAGTTGATGGAGGGGCCGCAGTAAATCTAATGCCCCAATATATGCTGAAAAGGATTGGTATGTTCGACACTGACATAAGGCCACATAATATGGTCTTGTCCAACTATGAAGGAAAAGCAGGACATACCTTGGGAGTTATCCAAGTGAACCTAACTGTGGATTCGGTGACAAGGACAACTATGTTCATGGTTATACTAGCAAAGGCGAATTATAACCTTTTGTTGGGAAGAGAATGGATCCATGGGGTTGTTTTCGTACCTTCGACAATGCATCAAATGTTAACCATCTGGAGAGAAGATGGATATGTTAGAACAAGATTTGTTCTGATCAATATTCTTAGTTTTGATGATAACAAGCATATGAATTTTGTATGAGATAATGTGGTACTCTAATACTATGCAATTTCCATTTCAGGAATTATATAAAGAGTATGCACAAAATCAGCGCAAGAAGCACTGACTCAGAAGGTTCAGCATGCAACATCAGAACATGGTCTGGCAAGACATCAGAAGATGGTCAAGCAGAATCAGAACATGGTTCTATGGAAGCATCAAAAGAACTTGAGATCAGAAGCAGAAGCATTGAAGTTCTCATGATATCACGCTCAGAAGCACTTCAAGGTCAGAAGACAAGAAGATGCTCTGCACCAAGCTGACTGACATAAACATCAGATCAGAAGCAAGTACTAGATTGGCAGGCTACGCTGACTGACAAAAGGAACGTTAGAAGCTATTAAAGGCAACGTCAGTAGACACAGCGAAAACAAGGCTCGAGGTAGTTGACAAAAGAGTGAAACATTAAATGAAATGCTGTACGGATTACGCAAAGCATTAAATGCTCCCAACGGCCATCTTCTCAAACGCCTATAAATATGAAGTTCTGATGAGAAGCTACGTTACGAATTCTGAATACAACTCTTGCGCAAATATACAGAAACGCTGTCAAATTCAAAAGCTCTCAAACTTCATCATCAAGCTCACTACATTGCTGTTGTAATATCTTAGTGAGATTTAAGCTTAAACTTAAGAGAAAATCACAGTTGTGATAATAGCTTTATAAGAAGCATTGTAACTCTTAAAAGAATTTGTTTACATTAAGTTGTAAGAACTAGAGTGATCAGGTTGTTGATCAGTATACTCTAGAAAGTCTTAGAAGGTATCTAAGCAGATTGTTCCTAGAGTGATCGAGTTGTGATCAGTATACTCTAGAAGACTTAGCAGTTGGCTGAGTGGAAAGCCATTGTAATCTCGTGTGATTAGTGGATTAAATCCTCAGGTGAGGTAAATCACTCCAAGGGGGTGGACTGGAGTAGTTTAGTTAACAACGAACCAGGATAAAAATCATTGTGCAAATAGTTTTTATCTTACAAGTTTTAAAGCTACACTTATTCAAACCCCCCCTTCTAAGTGTTTTTCTATCCTTCAATTGGCATCAGAGCGCCGGTTCTAAGGTGCAAGCACTTAACCGTGTTTAGAAAAGATTCAGGAAGAGAAAAACGCTTCAGTAAAAGATGTCTGGTGAAATTCCAACAAATACATCTACATGGATACTTTGAATACTGGAAAGATAAACTTGAAAGTTACTTCCTTGGTCTAGATGGTGACTTATGGGATCTTCTGATGGATGGTTACAAACATCCAGTGAAAGCTACTGGCGTAAGGCTTACAAGACAAGAAATGAATGATGATCAAAAGAAGCTTTTCAAAAATCATCATAAATGTAGGACTGTTTTGCTGAATGCTATCTTTCATGCTGAGTATGAGAAGATATCTAACAGGGAATATGCCCATGATATATATGAGTCATTGAAAATGACCCATGAAGGAAATGCTCAAGTCAAGGAGACTAAAGCTCTTGCTCTAATCCAAAAATATGAAGCCTTCAAGATGGAGGATGATGAAGATATTGAGAAGATGTTCTCAAGATTTCAAACGCTAACTGCTGGATTAAGAGTTCTGGACAAAGGCTACACCAAGGCTGATCATGTAAAGAAGATCATCAGAAGCTTACCCAGAAGATGGGGTCCAATGGTGACTGCATTCAAGATTGCAAAGAATCTGAATGAGGTTTCCTTGGAAGAGATAATCAGTGCCTTGAGAAGCCATGAGATAGACCTGGATGCAAATGAGCCTCAGAAGAAAGGTAAGTCTATTGCATTAAAATCTAATTTTAAAAAATGCACTAACGCTTTTCAGGCTGAAGAAGTAGATTCTGAAAAATCAGAATCAGAAGAAGAAGATGAACTGTCCATAATCTCCAGAAGGGTAAACCAACTCTAGAAGAGCAAGCAAAGGAAGTTCAAGAGCTTCAGAAGTTCAAAGAAGTTTGAACGAGGAGAATCTTCTGGTGGCAGAAGATCTGACAAGAAGAAGGTCGTCTGCTATGAGTGCAATGAGCCTGGACACTTCAAGAGTGAATGTCCAAAACTTCAGAAGGAGAATCCCAAGAAGAAGTTTCATAAAAAGAAAGGTCTTATGGCAACATGGGATGATTCTGAATCAGAATCAGAATCAGACTCTGAAGGAGAGCAAGCCAACTTTGCACTGATGGCTACAGCGGATGATGGATCAGAATCTACATCAGAATCAGATTCTGAAGAGGTATTTTCTGAACTATTTAGAGAAGAGTTAGTTTCCATTTTAACTGAACTTCTGGAACTCAAGGCTCATCTTAGTATCAAATACAAAAAGCTGAAAAAGCAATTTGAATTTGAAACTAAGAAGCTGGAATTGGAAAATTCTGAACTGAAGGAAAAAGTTTTTAAATTATCCAAAGATAGTGGATCTCCTTCTGAATCAGAAAAATCCATTCCTAGTCTCAATCATATTCTGAAAGAATATGACTCGAGCTTCAGAAAGTTCCTATCTAGAAGTATTGGCAGAAGTCATCTTGCTTCTATGATATATGGTGTTTCTGGAAACAAAAGGTTTGGTTTTGGCTATGAGGGTGATGCCTCACATAAATTTGAACCTGTTGATGATTTGAAAATCACATACAAGCCATTGTATGATCAGTTCAAATATGGCCACGCACATGATATTAGGCTCACCTCACATGCACAGAGTTTTAACACTACACACACCAAGAAGCATGTGACACAACCTAAGATCATGCTGTCAAACCTAAAGAATATCATGTTGTTCCTCCTGTTAACTATTATGCTAAACCCAAGTTCAATCGGAACTTGAGGAAAACTAACAAGAAAGGACCCAAGAAATTGTGGGTACCTAACAAGAAAGCACAAAATGTCATGGTACCTAGACTCTACGTGCTCGCGACACATGACGGGAAGAAGGTCTATGTTCCAAGACCTGGTGCTTAAATCTGGTGGAGAACTCAAGTTTGGAGGAGATCAGAAGGGCAAGATTATTGGCTCTGGAACCATAAGTATTGGTAACTCTCCTTCCATAACTAATGTACTTCTTGTAGAAGGATTAACGCATAACTTATTATCCATAAGTCAATTAAGTGACAATGGTTATGATATAATCTTCAATCAAAAGTCTTGCAAGGTTCTAAGTCAGAAGGATGGCTCAATCCTATTTACAGGCAAGAGAAAGAACAACATCTATAAGATTGATCTTTCTGATCTTGAGAAGCAGAAGGTGACTTGCCTTATGTCTGTTTCTGAAGAGCAATGGGTCTGGCACAGAAGATTAGGACATGCTAGTTTGAGAAAGATTTCTCAGATTAACAAACTAAATCTGGTCAGAGGACTCCCAAATCTGAAATACAAATCAGATGCTCTTTGTGAAGCATGTCAGAAGGGCAAGTTCTCCAAACCTGCATTCAAATCTAAGAATGTTGTCTCTTCCTCAAGGCCGTTAGAACTTCTACATATTGATCTATTTGGACCAGTCAAAATAGCATCTATCAGAGGGAAGAAATATGGATTAGTCATCGTAGATGATTATAGCCGTTGGACATGGGTAAAGTTCTTAAAACACAAGGATGAGTCTCATTCAGTGTTCTTTGAATTCTGCACTCAGATACAATCTGAGAAGGAGTGTAAAATCATAAAGGTCAGAAGTGATCATGGTGGCGAATTTGAGAACAGATTCTTTGAGGTGTTCTTCAAAGAAAATGGTATTGCCCATGATTTCTCTTGCCCTAGAACTTCACAGCAAAATGGAGTTGTAGAGCGAAAGAATAGGACTCTGCAAGAAATAGCCAGAACCATGATCAATGAGACTAATATGTCTAAGCACTTCTGGGAAGAAGCAATAAACACTGCATGTTATATTCAGAATAGAATCTCTATAAGACCTATTCTAAATAAGACTCCTTATGAATTGTGGAAGAACAGAAAGCCCAACATTTCATATTTTCATCCTTTTGGATGTGTGTGTTTTATTCTGAATACTAAAGATCATCTTGGTAAGTTTGATTCTAAGGCACAAAAATGTTTTCTTCTTGGATATTCTGAACGCTCTAAAGGCTACAGAGTATACAATACTGAAACATTTGTTGTAGAAGAATCAATCAATATCAGATTTGATGATAAGCTTGGTCTTGAAAAGCCAAAGCAGTTTGAGAATTTTGCAGATATAGATATTGAAATATCAGAAGCTGTAGAACCAAGAAGCAAAGTTCCAGAAGCTGAAAGTCTCAGAAGCAAAGAATCTGAAGATCAAGTTGCTGCATCTTTAGAGAATCTCAGAATTTCTGAAGAGCCAACAGTCAGAAGATCTTCTAGACTCACCTCAGCTCATTCAGAAGATGTGATTCTTGGAAAGAAAGACGATCCTATCAGAACAAGAGCATTCCTTAAGAACAATGCAGAATGTCAATTAGGTCTTGTTTCTTTGATCGAGCCAACTTCTGTTGATCAAGCTCTAGAAGATCCAGACTGGATAATTGCCATGCAAGAAGAACTAAATCAGTTCACAAGGAATGATGTATGGGATTTGGTTCCTAGACCAAAAGGATTCAACATCATTGGTACAAAGTGGGTGTTCAGGAACAAGCTTAGTGAGAAGGGAGAAGTGGTAAGAAACAAAGCCAGACTGGTGGCTCAGGGATACAGTCAGCAAGAAGGGATTGACTATACAGAAACCTTTGCACCAGTGGCCAGGTTAGAATCTATTCGCTTATTAATTTCTTTTGCCACTCAGCATAACATCACTCTGTATCAGATGGATGTTAAGAGTGCCTTCTTAAATGGTTATATAGATGAGGAAGTCTATGTCCACCAACCTCCTGGTTTTGAAGACTTTAAGTCTCCAGAACATGCTTTCAAACTTAAGAAATCATTGTATGGATTGAAGCAAGCTCCCAGAGCTTGGTATGAAAGATTAAGTTCTTTCCTTCTAGACAATGGTTTCACTAGAGGACAAGTGGACACGACTCTTTTCTGTAAAACGTCTAAGAAGGACATTTTAATTTGTCAAATTTATGTTGATGATATTTGCCATACCCCAAAATTTGCCTTCCATATTCCATTTACAATAATTCAAAGTTCAAGATTCAATTCCAAAGCCTTGCTCGAACAATCCCAAGATCCACAGTCAACTGTTTCAAACCTGAAGGTCAACTACAATCAAAGCATGATTCAAACCTATGATCATTGGTCAAACATCAAGCATAGAGGTGCATAACCATCATTTGATCAAGGATTTATCATGATTCCATTAATAGAAACTCAGAGATGAACAAATACAAAAAGGTTCAAATTAGGGTTTCTTAGAAGAAAGTCAACCCAACCTTGACTGGGCATAACTTTCACATGGAACATCAAAAATGCCCCACTCAAAGCCTATTTTGAAGGAAATTGGATCCCCTACAACTTTGTCTCTCACAAGCCAGGGCTAGAAATGATTCATTTGAGAGATACAGTGCAAAAGATTACAGGTCATTTTCAGGCATCCTTCAAAAGCAGTTTTTTGTCAGAGAGGATATGATCAAGATGAAAGCTCCAAATGAAAAATATGTTCCAAAGTGGCTTGTAGAGGACAATTTGAGGTTTCCAAAAAGTATTAGAACTCCCTCATAGCTTAAAAATTGAGTGAGATATGCTTGATCAAAGTTGGGTGATTTTGGAGGACCAAATGTGAAAAAAGAAGGTTCAAATTGAGAAATTTTGCAAATGGGCCTATGGTTTTATGATACAAACTTGGTCCACAAGCCATTAGCATGCCCAAAATCATTTTCCACGAAAATTAGCATTATATTTGATTTAATATGATTTTTTTATTTCATTTTTATGACTTAATTAAGATTAAAAATCAAATATTTTGTTAGGAAATATATTTTGTTGATTTCCAATCAATATTTATGACAAAATACAATATATTTTCGTGGTATATTGATTGGGAAAGGATTAATAGAAGATTGGACAAATACAGAAAGATTTCATTCAAACTTTAAGTCAAATTTCCAAAAGATGCAAGATTGGATTCAAGAGTGTTTTGGTTGGTTTTTGGTGACCTAATTCATTCCCTATAAGTAGTTTATGCAAGGAAAAGGACTAGGGGAGAAAAATTCGGACCAGAGGCAAGAGTGCAAGAACAAAAAAAATACCAAAGAACTCAAAATCGTTTTCAACGAATTCGTGGCTTCTAACAAGAATTGAAGGTTGAAAAAGGTTCATTGGAGGATTCTGAACGTGTCTGGATAATAGCATAGCATCAACACCCTCAGAATTGCCTCGATTTTGTCAAAGTAAGTCGCTCTGAACTTCGATTCGATTAGCATGATATGGGCATTCCCATGGTGTTCTGATCATATATTTTGTTTGTTCTTAATGCCCTGATTGTTTCTGGATTGTTTGTATAAAGTTTGTGTGTCCCAATCGTGTTTTGCCATTGATGACCGATTAAGCTTTTAGGGTTTTAAATTGGGGTTTTTCAATAGGGTTAAAATTAGGGGGAAACAAAGGTACAGGCAGGTTCGTGAGATTCAGACGAAGAGAAAGGGATGGTCGTGCCCTATTTATTTAAGTCTGGGCGCTGTTCGTTATTTTGGAAGTTTAGTTTGCTACGGGCAAACTCGTAGCTATTTCGTAGCTAAATTCCCCAGGTTTTGCAGTCCTGATGGGGACGATGATGAGTTGGCAACATCTGGTTTGCCAGTTTTAAATTTCGCGCGCTGAATCCTTTTATTTTTATTGTTTTTATATATAATTGAATAGAGCTGAATCTTAAACACGCGCGTTGCGTGGTTGGGGTGGTAACGAGCAGTTTGTGTGAGCATGGGGGTGGGGGTTCGAGTCCTCGCTCCCACATATATTTATTTTTCTGAATTTTCACTCTGGATCCTGTGTGTCTGCGTGCCTACAGTTCACCATGTACCTTCAGATCTGGCCCTTAGATCATTAATCTCTTCTAATCCAACAATCCAGATTTAATACCCTATACCATGCACCATACTAACAACCACACTGAATCTAAATCCTAATAACTTTAATAATTTTAATTATTTATTTGTTTTAATTAAAATACCTTTTGATATATATTAATTGTATAATAATTATTTTTTAAATAAATTATTATATGATATTTATATTAAAAATGTCAATTTGTTGTTCGTGCCGATTAAATCGATTAATCGCTATGGTCAACAATGACTTTAATTAAAATTCTATTTAATTAAAGTACAATTCAATTATAATCGATTAAATGGTTGCAACTATCTTATTAGTTGTGATGATTAATCCTTTTTCTAAACTTCAAATTTGTTATTCTTTTTAATCGAATTAATCGATTGCGAGGGGTAACAATGCAAATCAATTCATAATTATTAAAAATACCAGAATTCGTTATCAGTAATAATCAAATCAATTGATTAAAATTGGTAACGATACAACTTCAAATCTGTTAACTATGGCGATTGAATCTATTGATCGTTGCGGTTAATAGTGCTAAATCAAATCAGGGTTGTACGCCCAAACTTCAAAATACTTTCCAAACATCTTTCAAACTCCAATTTCAAAATACGGATTTTTATCCTCATTCAATACAACTTCAAACACACATTCTAATTCTAAGGCGTACAACCCTGTCCCCGAACTACGTTGACTCTGATTCTCCATAAGGAGATACGTAGGCACTTGGATAACCAAGGCGAGTCCCCTTCCTCCAAATCTTAATCATGTCTTTAACCCTATTAACTGTTTGTCACCTTTCTTTATAAACCTTGCCATAAACCTTTATCTTTGAATGTTAGCCTTTAGGAAAGGGTTGAGGGTGCCTAACACCTTCCCTCGACCTGAATATAGTATCTTACCCCGATCTCTATACTGCGTAGGGTTTCCTATTCGCCCTTCAGAATAGGTGGCGACTCTCTAAACATTAAATTTTTAGGCAGGTTGCTACATCTGGCGACTCTGTTGGGGATAACTATAATGGTGAATACTATGCTCCTATAGGTTTTAGGTTTTGGCAGGGTTTAGGTTTGACAACTTTTTAGGGTTTGGCTAATTCGCCTTTTTTAGGGTTTGTAATTTTTTTTTTATTTTAAAAAAAAAAAATTTGTTTATTTGTTTTTTATCTAAAAAATATTTAATTGTTTATAATATGTTTATATTTAATTATTTATGTTAATATATTTATATCTAATTGCCTGTTGTTATATTTTTATATGCATTGCTGGTATTTTCTATGTGGTGTTAAACCCTAAGTGTGGGAGTTAACTTTGAGATCAATAGGGGAGCATGAATCGCCTACGAGTCTCATTGATAACTCCACTCGGAGTGGGTTGAATATTCGGAAATGTCCAAAACGAGGCTTGACTTTGTTGAGGGCAGGACGGGATATTTGGCTGATCTCTCCGGGAACCTACCCCAAAAATTCGAACCTCATGGATAAAATGAGTTGTTCTAAAACCCAAAGAGACAAAAAGTCTCGGAGGCTACGAACGACCCCATGAGACCTTCTAGAACCCCCCTATAAAAAGGTTGGCTCCCAAGAGCCGCTACGTCGAACCTATGAACTTATGTGATTATGTGCTATATGTATATATATGTGTTGATCATTTTTTTATTATTTCTTTTTTCCATTCATCATACATCAGGGGCATTCTTGCATCATATTTTATTCAAAAAAAAAAGAAAAGGAAAAAAAGGATATCATACATATCATGCATGGCATACACATCATTTTCATGACATTAAGAGAAGATTCCTCTTCTATCTCCAGAACAAGGGACCATTGGGAAGGATAACCTAACATCCCGACCATATTATCCAACAAGATTTTAGCAGAAGAGATCAATGGATTAGCAAAAGCAACAGGGTGGCCAACGCACCTGGAGGTCCAAGCCAAAACGATCATTTACTCCGTTGTACATGCCATTGTCTCAAGCTTTGCAATGTCTGCTCAGCCAGAACCTGGTAACTCTGCTGCCTCCATACTCAGCTCCAGCTAACACCGCTCCTGGGTACAAGCATCATGCTAGGTGCGCTTATCATTCAGATAGTCCTGGCCATGATACAGAGGATTGTGGGCCATTGAAGCACAAGATCCAAGATTTGATTGAAGAAGGGCTCATTGAGTTCGAAGATCCTAGCAAGTCTAAAGCCATAGGTGGCTAGAAAGAGGATTTCTTAGATCATTAGTTTTGTTTTCATTCGCAACTTCTTTCCGTTTGTTTAAACATTAGTCTTATGACATATGCTATGTACTTTACAACAATCATTAATGCATTGCTTACGTTTGTCTTGATTCATTCCTAGTGTTCTCACTATATTTAAAACTGTGTTTTTACTTGGTTTTCTCCTTTGTGATATTCAACTCTTGTTAAGGCTGTACACCTTTTGAGGGAGAATGACGAAAACGATACCACAATTTCATACACTACGCTTTCGAACAGACTGTGTTGACGATGTACAGGCATTTGTTCAATTCCTAAATAACGGAGATATAAGGATGTTAATCCCTTGTCAACCCCTTTGAGCCTAAAGAAGTAGGAGTTTTCCTTCATATAAAATAAAACCCTTGATACATAACCTGGGGAAGGGTAGCTGCTCAGTTAACTTAATTATTCCAAGTTGTTCCTTTGAACATAATCACCGATGGTTCCCCATCATCATTAAGTCTGGCAGTCAATATCCGCAAAGAAAAAAAGAGAAAGCAATGCAAGGGCCTGCTAAGTCAAAACCTATTAAGGAGACTTAGGCAAAATTGGGGCATCCCGCTGACTGTAGTTTTAAAATAAACAGTTCAGGCAAAAGTTAGGGATAACAAAGTCAAAAAGAAGTCACCACATATCCTCGACAAAAGGAAGATATTACAAAAAGGAGAATGACTGCCTTTGCAGATAAACCTTTGGTTTTTGAACCATCATGTCAATGTCATAATTCCCAAATTCTTTTGGAGACTAAACGCATAGCTAACTGAGCATAGGACTGGAGAACATCACGAAGATTGGGATGGGTACAAATAAACTTTGAGCCTCTATCCTTTGTTTCTTTAAACCGTGAACCAGGCCACGTTATAACCCTTAAAAGTCCTAACTGTAGCATGGTTAGTTCGAAAGCATATCGTACTAAAGGTATCCCGACTCCTTAAGGTCTACTATAACTCTTGAGTTGATATCACTTTCTTACAAAAAAAAACTTCGTATTATTCAAAAAAATGTTTTTAAACTTTCAAGACAAACATATGCATTCGCATCTTATGAATTTCATTACAAAGTACACTTGTCTATGTAGTTTCAGATGTTTAAACATCAGGGAGAAGTTGCATGGGGCATGGCTAATGGCTAAAAATCCTACTGACTGACGAAGTAGCTTTAAAAACTCGTCAAAAGAAGAAACATCCCTTACTCATGACTGGGATGGCTAATGTGTACACATGGCATAACTCGTCATTATCCCATTTACATGGGGCAATCTAATCAAGATCCATTGGAATCTCTCAAGGACGCTGAATAGCCCATGGGGCAAGTCCATCACCTGGGGGCACGTTGCAAAGGTCACTCAGTATCAGATGGTGTCAATGCCAGTCTCACATCCTTTCCAGGAACCTTTATAGGATACTTCTCAATCTGTCCATATAGTCTTTCTTTAAGACATGTTCAAATACTTCTCACCCTTTTTAGGAGCCTTTTTCAGACAGTCTTTTAAAGACCCACCTTCTTATCCTTTTTATTTTCAAACCCTTTCAAACAGTCTTCTCTAAGACATATTCCTTTCCAAGAACCTTTTCTAGGTAGTCTTCTGTAAGACATCTCTTAATTTTTTTTTTTAGTTAGTCTTTTAAGACATATTCAAACTTCTCTTATGCTTTCAAGAACCTTGTCAAACTTTGTTTAAAGTACAGAGTCTTTTCTAAGACAGTTCACCATCCTTTTTAGGGTGATCTTCTTCAAGATATCTTTTCCTAAGTTTTGTTTAAAACGCCACAAGAAAAAAAACAGTCTCTATCCTATATAGGAATATTTTGACCCTCTGCACAAACACGTCCCTTTGAGCTTTGTTTAAAGCGCGATCTTATTTAAGACAATCTCCCATTTCTTTCCAAGGACCTCTTCAGGCAGTCTTATAGAAGGCATCATCTCATCCTAAGTACTCAGCAAATCATTGTCCGTCAGGATGCAACCTAAACGCATGACTCATTCTGAAAAGCATATGCTTCACATTCAAATCAACACTTAGCATCAAGGAGACCTCAAAATTGGTCTAATTAAAGACGATCATTCCTGATAAAGACTCTTGAATGGGGAAACCACATCCAGAGGGTTTTCCTAAAATAGGGGCATACAATCAAGGATCCTATTAACTAGGGGCATATCTTTCAAGAATTCAAACACTGGGGCAATGCATATCAGGCAAGACATGGTGAAAACTCGGGTTCTCTCTAAAGGTCCTTCCTTCAGGTTAAAGGGCACGTCTCCAAATTTCTGATATTCGGGAAGTCACACTAGTATCACACAAAGAGCATTGTTGCGTAATTGATCTTTCCACGCCTGTGCTATTTACATCCCGCAGTGTGGGATCGGCATACATGCATAATTCTCATTTATTTTGAGAACCTCATTACATGACACATGCATCATGACATTGCATAAAACTAACGCTGCCTTTTCAGGTCACTTCATAATCAAGAGGATGTTATCATCACATTACAAGCGCAAATACGATCGTATCAACGATTCAATCTCAACATATACAACTCTAATACCTCATTCCAAGTCTTTCTTCAAAGACAATCCAGAAGAAATCTAAGAATTTCTCACCTCTCCAGGTAGTCTTGTCCAAGATAATTATCCTAACCTTTCCAAGCAGTCTTGTGTAAGACGTATCCTGACCTTTTCTAGGTAGTTTTGTTTAAAACGTCCCACGACCTTTATAGGAACCTTTCTAGGTAGTTTTGTTTAAAACGTCTCATGTCCTTTATAGGAACCTTTCTAGGTAGTTTTGTTTAAAACGTCTCATGTCCTTTATAGGAACCTTTCTAGGTAGTTTTGTTTAAAACGTCTCATGTCCTTTATAGGAACCTTTCTAGGTAGTTTTGTTTAAAACGTCTTATGTCCTTTATAGGAACCTTTCTAGGTAGTTTTGTTTAAAACATCTTATGTCCTTTATAGGAACCTTTCTAGGTAGTTTTGTTTAAAACGTTTCATGTCCTTTATAGGAACCTTTCTAGGTAGTTTTGTTTAAAACGTCTTATGTCCTTTATAGGAACCTTTCTAGGTAGTTTTGTTTAAAACATCTTATGTCCTTTATAGGAACCTTTCTAGGTAGTTTTGTTTAAAACGTTTCATGTCCTTTATAGGAACCTTTCTAGGTAGTTTTGTTTAAAACGTCTTATGTCCTTTATAGGAACCTTTATAGGTAGTTTTGTTTAAAACATGCCATATCCTTTATAGGAATCTTTCTAGGTAGTTTTGTTTAAAACATATCGTTCCCTTTATAGGAACCTTTCTAGGTAGTTTTGTTTAAAACGTTTCGTGCCCTTTATAGGAACCTTTCTAGGTAGTTTTGTTTAAAACGTATCGTTCCCTTTATAGGAACCTCCCTAGGTAAGTCTTGTTTAAGATATCCCGTATCCTATCTAAGAGCCTTTCCAGGTGAATCTTGCGTAAGACGTATCACACCATTTCCAAAAACTGTTCTAGGTTAGTCTTGTTTAGGACATATCATTCCTTTCTAGGTAATCTTCTCAAAGACATGTATCCAATCCCTTCTTATCCTCTCCAGGAGCCTCTATAGGTCAGTCTTGTTTGAGACATATCCAAGTTAACCTTATAGTCTTATTTAAGGCGTATCGTATCATTCCCGAGAACCTTTCTAGGTTAGTCTTTTTTAAGACGTACCATAACCTGTCTAGGTAGTCCTGTTTAAGACGTTTCATATCTTTTTAGGAGCCTTTCTAGGTGAGTCTTATTTAAGACATATCAGTATGGACTTATGCCCAGAATGAGAAGATGAGAAGATGTTTGTATGGATAACTTCTGAAATGTGTTAGGACTAAGTGGTTATAAGAAGTTCTGAAAAAGATCAATTAGAAGTTCTGATTCTGTTATTACTAACGTTTCATTATCTAAGTTGGTTCAGAAGCTCCTTTAAAGCAAAACAGCTATCACCTGTCTTTCCAGAAAATGAACACGCGTTCACTATTTTTAGATAAGCATGCGTGCAGTTGAGGAGACGCCACCCTAGGTAACTGTGCAAATCATTTCATTTTGTCACTTTATCTCTCCTAACGTCATTTCTCATTAAATTCATATTGATGTCATGTTTTTCTGTAATCATTTCATTTAAACAGTTTTTTTTCTTTTTTTCAAACCGTTTAAATAACCCGCTTCATCTTCATTTCATCTTTTTCGCTCTCTCTATTCTTGTGTCTCTCTCTCTTTGCATTTTTCGTTCAAACCCTAGCTTTGATCTGTAACCAAGAAAATCATCATGCATTCTTCATCAAGTTCCTCTAGCCCAGCAGAAAGACTCACTTCCACTCAAATACTTCTAAGAAAGCATGGGTATGCTCCATTGAAGACATGTATGATACCCACTGACGATTTGGAAGTTCTGTGTGAGTCCGTTGTGGACTTCAAAAACCTAAGAGCAAATGGTTTCCAGCCTGATGCAAGGATCTTAGCACAAGGATGGTCAAACTATCTTGATAGATTGGTTGGACCAATTTATCCTGACCTGGTGAAGGACTTCTGGGTTCATGCAACGGTTACTCCAACTGCAATCACCTCCTTCGTGTTAGGGCATGAAGTTGTAGTTACTGAAAAACTGATCAGGAAGTTATACAACCTGGATGATGAAGAAGGTTGCACCGGTCCTCTTCTTGGAAGAGTTAACTGGTTTCAGGTTGAACAACAAATATCTTATGCTACCGGTATTGAATTGCATAAAACTGGTACATTGAAGGCGTTTTATCAGGTGTGGGCTGAAATTATTCTGGGTTCTCTTCACCATAGAAAGCAGTTATTCTCCTCCTCTGCCTACATCAGTCCTGATCACAAATACACTCTCTTCTACATTGGAAGAAGATTGGAACTCAACATTTCTCACATTCTGTTTCAGAATCTGAAGACTTCTATTGTAGAGTCTAGAGATGAAGAACGTGCGAAGTGTCCTCACATTCCAAGAAATACCATTCCTTTCGTCAGAATGATCTCAGATATTCTGATAGAAAGTAATTTGTTGGATTCTATAAGGACCACTGGAGCGTCCCAATTTCTTGGAGTTGTTCAAGGTCCTGTCTTCAACGGTGTTGATCTGTTCAGACTTGATCTCATCAAAGAAGTAACTTCTGTTGGTACAAGCTTCCCAGATATTCTGTCAAGAAGAGTTCCTGTTGAAGGCTTTGCTACTATGTTTCATTTAGAACTTCACAAGGCTGTTAAGCACTACTTGGAAGATTCTGTTAGGACTCAATCTGCTCTTGATCTTGCATGGTTTCGTGGTAGAGTGCTTCCTTCTTTTGCTGATCTTCAGAAGAAGGATCAGAAGAAGCAAGAAGCAAGGCTAAAAAGAAAGGCTCAAGAAGATGAGGCCAAGAAAGCAAAGAAGCAGAGGGTCACCTATGATCCTGACAAGGTTAACACTCCAGAATATCAGCAGCAGAGAATAAGAGAATCTCTCCATGCTCCAAGAACTGCCAGAGTTTCCAGGCATGTTTTTACTCCTCCTTCTGAACCTCAAACTTCTACCCAACCACCTCCTTCTGAACCACAAAACACATTCACCATACCAAATCCACTTCCACCATCTCTTTCTACACCTGTCTTGAACCCTACACCACTAAATATACATCCCCCAACTCCTTCTGATATGGCATCCTCATCAACCCCCATCATTGAGATTCCTTCCTCATCAACTCCCATCACAGAGGTTCCTTCCTCCTCAATCATCCCCATAGATATTCCATCTTCTTCAACCATTGCACCTCCACCTTCTCTATCCCATCCCCTAACTACCAGAAAATCCAACCCTTATTGCCTTCTCTACCCTAACTACAAATTCACCTTCAATCCACCTGAACCTGAACCCCATACCTACCTGGAGTTATTCAGAAGTGAAGTGATCAGTAGGCTGGATCTTTTGAAGGAAGCTTTCTTCAATGGTCTTGATGATGTTTCTACAAGAAACCTCTGGAGAAGCTTTCGCCAGGATTTTCAAGTGGGTGCAATGGCTGTTCAGAAGAGACTAGTGGTTGCTGCCCCTGGTTATGCTGGTTATCTTCTGGAGGTTGATAATGGTGTCTACCGTCACCCCATCAGAAATAGGAGAGCTCTTGAGGAGAAGCCGTTTGTTGATGAGCTGTTGGACAACCCTTGCAGAGAGATTGTGGTCTGGAGACCTCAGTATCCAATTCTGATTGGAGACTTCAGGTCACTCTTTGACTTTCTGAGGGAGAATCCTTCTGAATAAGACCCTGATTTGGTCATCCCAGAAGTTGCTGATCCTCCAGAAGTTGAAGGTCCTTCTGCTCCAAGGAATCTAGCTGCCATTCTTCAGGCTCTTGAGAATGGAGATTCTGAGGTGCCTGCTGCAGAGTATGGAGATGCTTCTATGGAAGAAGCAGATGTTGAAGATCATCCTGCTGAAACTATTCCTGTTGAGGAAAATCTAGGTGATGATCTGACTATGGAAGCTGCGGATCAGAATGCCATCCCTCTGGACAGAAGTTGTGAATCTTCTTCTGATGAACCTTCTCGTCTCGCAAGGACTCTGGAAGTCATTCAGAAGAACCAGGATGAGCAAAGATCGATCAATGCTGAGTTCCGTGCTTTCATGGAGAGGCAGACTGAGAGCAACAATGGGATTCATGACATGCTGGCCAAGATCATGTCCAAGCTAGGGTCATCTTAGTCATTGAGTCTTAGATTGTTTTCTTTTGTTTGCTGCATCTGTTTTTTATGCATCTTCCATGTACTCTTGTACTTCTGACAATTTCTCTCTGTGCTATCAATGAAAATTATCCTTTTCTTCTCTCATATTGTTTGTCTTTTTTTCATCTGAATCTTTTATGTTTTTGATGTTATGACAAAAAGAGGGAGAAAAATGTGATAAATGATCTGATTTATTTTATCAGTTGCTGGGAGAAAGGCTCCACATTTTCTAACAGAACTTGCAAAGTTCTATGTCTTTGAGTATTTTGCAGGAATTGAAGATCCTCTTTAAAGCTCAACATGAGAAGCAAAGACATGTGGAAAAGCAATTCTGTATAGAAACAAGCTCCTAGAAATTGAAGCAAGCTGAGTGCTACAAAGCTTCAAGATCAGAAGCAAGAAGGAAGAATGTTCTAATATTCTTATAGAATATACTCTAACTCATTCTTATTCCTTATATGTTCTGATGCATGTTTTTAGTTATAAAATATACTCTGTAACATTACTGAGTTTGCTCAGATACATATTTTATGTTCTGATTCATTCATGCTGACTTTTGTCGTTTAGTTTGTTCTGTAACATTTCAGGATGTAGAGATGCTCTGATGATGCTCTGGTACATTCAACAATGTTCTGATACAATCTAGCATGCAATGATTCAAGAAGAAATTCAAGCTCTGAAGCTGTCCTATGGAAGCAAGAATCAGAAGCTATGAATATTCTGAAGATCGAAGAAATTCAAGCTCTGAAGCTGTCCTATGGAAGCAAGAATCAGAATCTGTGAATGTTCTGAAGATCTAAGCATATGTGAACGTCTCAACTGAAATACTCAGGGAAGTCTTTTATTTATAAAATTCTTCTAGTATTTATTTCAGGGGGAGATTATTTATCACAGGGGGAGATTGTTAATCTCAGGGGGAGACATATTCACACACTATGTTTATATGCTTACGCTATAGCTGTGTAATTGTCTTTAGTCGTCTGATATTCTGATCACAAATTCATATCATTTATGTATGTTTTTGTCATCATCAAAAAGGGGGAGATTGTTAGAACAAGATTTGTTCTGATCAATATTCTTAGTTTTGATGATAACAAGCATATGAATTTTGTATGAGATAATGTGGTACTCTAATACTATGCAATTTCCATTTCAGGAATTATATAAAGAGTATGCACAAAATCAGCGCAAGAAGTGTAGCGGGGAAAATCTGATATCGAAGCCATGGGATTGACTCGAATCAATATTCCGTTTTGAAATCGCCACCGCGCTTTATTTTTTCAAAGGAAAAGGGAAAAGAACGTAAAACCCAAAGTTTTGTTTTTAAAACAAGAAAGAGAACTCAGGTTCGGGTGTTGATTATATGAGGGGAAGGTTTAAAGCACCCCTCATATCCGTGGTACTCCACAGGAACCTTTTTGAAAATCTGTGTCGTGTGTGTGCTAAAAAAGAGTTTGTTTTATTTTAAAATAAGCTCGGCAAAGCGTTAAGCTTTGGGCCTACATACCTCCTCGGTGCAATGGAGAAGTCAGAGCTAATGTAGTTCCGCTTTTGGGAAAAACATTTTTAAAACGAATAAAAACTTTGTTGTCGTTAGAGAGAAATACTCAGCCATTGATCTTGAGCATGAGAACAAACAAGTTCTTTGCATCGCAAATGAAAGAAGGGCGCCAACTCGGATAAAATCAACGAGTATGCCACTAGCTCTCTCACGCGGAAAAGATCTCGTTATTATCAATCAATTTCAAAATCGTGGGGTATAACCACTCGTTTCGACAATTAACGGTGTCTAAACTTTTGAAGAAAAGCCACTAAGGGCGAAAGATATTTGTAAGAAAAAGGTTTTGAAAAGATTTGCAAACATAAGAATATTTTGGAAAAAGGGAGAAGATTTTGAAAATTTAAGAATGGGAGGAGATGAAGAGGCTATCCTATTGCGTAAAATAAAAGCTAAGGAAAGAAACGGTCTAACCAGATAAGAAGCCAACACTTGACATTAAGAGCCAAGGTAGTTTTCCCATCCTTTGGATTTATCAATACCAACACATTAACACTTGGGGATCCAGATGAACTTATTGTCTTAGCACCACTTTTCATTAAGCACATTAAGATTCTGACGAAAATTGGGCAGAGTAACGGCTGTTTTCGGGTAAAATCCTTATCTCAATGCCTTGGAATTAACCATCAAGGGCTTTCAAGGAAATACCTGCACACATAAACATACAACAGAACAATGCCAGACAGACAGAATAATCACAGGATAGTAATAGAATGAGTCCAGAGGTACTAGGTCCATAAGTCCGAATCTCCAAAGCGCTAGGGATAGTAACCGATAGTCCAAAGAGAGCCTTATGTATTTTTTAGATTTTGGTTATTTATTAGTGTTTTAGCGAAAAAATAAAGTATGGTCCAAGTGGACAAAAGAAAAATAACAGAAGCATAAACATATGTCCAAGTGGACAAAGAGAAAATGACGGAAAGTAAATATGATGAAATGATAAAGTAAAGCGATAAAGCGAGAAATATAAAGAGCGGTAATATAAAGAGCGGTATAGTAAAGGTGCGGAAATTAAAGTTAGTTGTTAAGTGTTAAAGATAACCATCTTGAAACTTGTCAAGTATGTTATCAAAGTTAGTAGGAAGATCTATGGTGAGTGAATGATGTACTCGGATTTAAATTCAATGGGGTTTATCAGAAGCTTGATAAAATCATAGCGACTACACGATAAAAACCTCCACAAGTCTTAAATCAACCGCATACAATTCTCTTCCATATTTGATCTTTTTTATTCGGGACACGAAATATTGCGCTATGTTAAGCAGATCGCCAAGTGATTTATGTAGAAATCACCCTACAACGAGGCCGGTCAAAACTTTATGTGCTAATGCATGCGAGAAGAACGATATGTAGATCGCCTTCCGAAAGCAATACCGCACGAAAAGAAAATAGGTAACGATCTAGTCTTTACTAAGAATCCATAAGAATTCTCAAAGTATTAAGACTTTCATCGATCAAAAGAAAAAAAGGAGAAGGAGAAGATAAAATGCATAAAGATAATCAACTCACACTATCATTAATATCATTCATCTAATATTATGGATTTGGTTCTTTCAAACCTATCAACATCCTAGATCCAATGATATTAATGAAATGGAGGAAGAAGAATAAAATTCACAAAAGATAATCAACTCACACTATCATTAATATCATTCATCTAATATTATGGATTAGGTCATTTCAAACCTATCAACATCCTAGATCCAATGATATTAATGAAGTGGAGGAAGTAGGAAGCCCAAACAAGCATAAAAAAGGCAAAAAAAACACATTCTGCCAGCAGGAAATCGATTTCATGCAGAGGGAAATCGATTTCCATAGTGCAGTTTTCAAAAAAAACAAGTCACGCTCAGCAGGAAATCGATTTCAGCCTTAAGGAAATCGATTTCCTCAGTGTAAAAATCAGCAAAAACAGCATTTAGAGGCATAAAACTTGACTTGAACAAATGTACAAACACCTTATGATCAAACATCAATTGGAGCACGAATTTTCTATCAAATCACCATCAAATAGCACCAATATAGCATCAAAGATGCATCACACACAAGCAACAAAGATCTACATCATGATATACAAAAAGGATGAAGAAAATTTACCAAATCTTGAACAAAACTTGGATCTACTTCAAGAATCACCAACACAAATCTTGATCTCTCAACAATTGAAGAAAAAAAGTGAAATGGATGGTGGTTTAGCTCAAAGTTTGTGAGGTTCAAGATGTAACTCACAAACTTTATGAGAGAATGAAGAGCTTTGGTGAATTTGGTAGGAATGAGGAGAGAAATTGCAAGAGGTTTTTTGGCTCTCAAAAGCTTGAGAAATGAATTTGCAAGAACTTTTTTGGCTATCAAAGCTTGAGAAATGAGAGAGTAGAAGGCTCTATTTATAGAATTGGAGCAAGAGTAGTGGCAAATTGGTCTTTTTGTGTTTGGTGATTAACTTGTGTTTAATTGGTGATTAAAGTGGCAATTAAATGGTAAAAATGGTAAAATGAGGTTAAAGAGGGTTTAATGAATGAGTTAATTTTGATGAGGTGGAAAGTTGATAAAATGATCAAATAAAAAGGTGCCAAAATGATGTCAAGCTTCCCTCCTTATATTTTTTTTTGAATTTTGCGCACAGGAAATCGATTTCCCACAGGGGTAAATCGATTTCCACCTTCAAATTTTCAAAAACTGTTTTCTTGCACTGTTTTGATTTTTGCCCGATCTTTCACCTGTAAAATATAAACAAAAGAGACAAAACATATATTTTTTTGATTTTTGGTTAGTATAAACAAATAAAATGCTATAAATGCTCGATAATTCACCTCAGAGATAATCACAGTATCAAAGATAAAGCTTCATAATGGTGCTCTTGATTGACGATTGAATGCAAATGATGTGTGATCTTAGGGTCAAAAATTGGGGTATGACAGATGCCCCTATTTAAGTTTCTTCTTTCCGGAGATATGAGGGTTAAAATCCTCAGCTCGACGTAATTGAAGAGACTTAAATACAAAACACACAATTTTTGAACCTAAGGTATGATGTGATGCTAATGGATGCATCAAGTATGATTATGGAATAGAGAGGAGTATGACACCACTGGGGAGATAAGAAAGGATTCCACTGGGGGAAAAGGTATGTGTCATCCAGGGATAAAACTTGGATTCCACAGGAGAAAGAGACAGTCAACAGAAGCTTTCAAGATAAAACATGATTGCACTTCGAGAAGAGAATATCTGAGGCCTACATGAATGTGGCTACATCAAATGAATATCAAGGTAAAACATGATTGGACAACATCAAATGACAACCAAGGTAAAACGTGATTGGGCAACATCGAATGACAATCAAGGTAAAACATGATTGGATATCGTCAAAGGATAATCAAGGTAAAACATGATTGGATAATCATCAACGGACAATCAAGGTAAAACATGATTGGATAATCATCACAGGGATAATCAAGGTAAAACATGATTAGGTAACATCAAATGACAATCAAGGTAAAACATGATTGGATAATCATCAACGGACAATCAAGGTAAAACATGATTGGATAATCATCACATGGATAATCAAGGTAAAACATGATTAGGTAACACCAAGGTCAATCAAGGTAAAGCATGATTAGATAATCATCACAGGTCCATCAAGGTAAAACATGATTAGATAATCATCACAGGTCCATCAAGGTAAAACATGATTGGATGTCATTAAGGGATAATCAAGGTAAAACATGATTGGATAACATCAAATGACAATCAAGGTAAAACATGATTGAAAAATACCAAATGACAATCAAGGTAAAACATGATTAGGTAACACCAAGGTCAATCAAGGTAAAGCATGATTTGAACTTTGGGAAGAATGTATCAGAGACGTTCAAGATAAAGCATGGACGAAGCAACATCAAATGACAATCAAGATAAAACATGATTGAAGGTAACCAAGATAAAACACGGTCGAAAGTGATCAGGATAAAGCATGATTAGAGACAATCAAGATAAAACATGATTGAAGGGAACCAAGATAAAACATGGTGTAAATCTTTCAGGAATGACACTAAAAGAAGAAAAGATACATCTAGGAATAACACTAGACGGACAAGACAAACAAGCATCTGTTTTGGATAGGTGCCAAGTAAGTTGGACTTTGATCTCAAGGTGAAAATGTTGATAGCAACAGAACCTCGAAAAATGCAAATGAGTATGAAATTTGTTTCAATGCATGATGTTGAATTTTTCTATGCATGATATATGATCAATGCAATGCAATTGTTTGTTACAACTGAGGGAGACTCCTTTGTGAGGCACGATAGGAACTCGATTCCTCAACACGGGAACTCTGCCAATTCTGCTTACGAAGAAGATGCTTGGTCATACTTCTATTACACTGGTAACTGTATCAAAACGATGATCCTTTGAGAAGGGCTGATAAAACTGCTTGGGGATTGCTGAAGAAGATTGCCCCTGATTCACTAATTGTTGCAAGTTAACTGATCATGGCTTCAGTTCTTGAAATGCATGTTGGGATGGCTTGCCCCAGTATAAGTCTTGAAAGGATATACTGATCAACAAATCTTGAATGAACAACAGGATCTTGAAATAACGTGCCCCTGATAGGATCACTAATCAAGTTTCTCGACTGTTTGAACTTCCTGAAAGGTGAGTGCTTACTTGCAAATAAAATGTTCATTCAAGAATGGTAATTTTAATGCAATGCTCAAAGAATATTTTTGAAATCAAAATCATTTTTGGAAAGATGTTATTGATGTAAAGCAAATGGAATCACTGGTCAAAACATAAAGGTTAAGACATTCAAAGTGAAAGATAAAGCAAGGATATTGTATCAAAACAAATGATTGGCAAATCTCATGGGAGTCAGCTTACGCAACCTTGTTGTAGTATGCTTTCAAACAAACCTTGCCTCAATTAGGTCTTTTAAAGGTTGTAACGTGGCCAGGTTCACGGTTTAAGAAACAAAGGATATAAGGCTCAAAATTTGATTGTTCCCACCCCCTTCGTGATGATCTCCAGTCCTACAACTCAGTTAATTCAACTTATGCATTCAGGTTCTAAGAGACTTCTGGAATTGCACCTTTGATAATGATGATAATTCACAAGCAAAGAGAAATTCTGAGATGGCAGTCACTTCTTCCTTTTGGTAGTCACAACATTGTGTTGTTCAGGAATTTATTGACTTCTCTTTTTTTCATTTTTTCTTTTTATATATCCCTAACTTTTGCCTGAACTGTTTATTTTTGAACTTACAGTCAGCGGGATGCCTTTATTTTTGCCTAAGTCGTTTTTGGTTTTGACTTAGCAGGCTTTTCTTTGTATACATTTTTTGATACATTTTTTTTGAAAGATAGTGACTGCCTTGCTTAATGATTAAGATGAACCATCATTGGCTTTTAATTGACATCTCCAACATTTCTTTGATGTATGTGGAGGAAAGCTTGCGATTGAAGTACTTGTTGAAAGGTGTACTGAATGATTCTCTTAAAATAGAATGCACAGCCAAATTAACTGAGAACTACCCTGCCCCAGGTTTAAAATGCGGGTTTTTTCACACAGAAAGAAACTCCAACTTCGAAGGCTCAGAGGGGTTGACAAGGGATTAACTTCCTTATTTCTCCAGTGTTTGGGAATTGAAACAATGCATGTACATCATCAGCAGAGTTTTATTTGAAAGCATACAGTTCAACAACTTGGGTATTTCGTTGTCATCATCCTCCCTCCAATCTTTGCATAAAACACAAGTTTGATAGAGAAAGCAAATGGAAGAAAAAGTTTTGTAAAAGAGAGCATGAACATAAACAGTGTAGATGAAAATGAATTCAAAATATGCAATGCTCATTTCATTAAAATCACCATTCAAAAACAAACAAAGTCTAAAAGTAAACAGCACAATAAAGGAAATACGAACAGTACAGAAACAAGGCCTAGTGACTAATCAGCAACAAAGATGAGCTATCCTGTCTGAAACACTTGGCTTTAGGAGACCATCTGGCTTTCACTTGTCTTCAGCCACTTTGATCTGGCAAAGGATTAGTGATAACATTAGGACCCATATCCCTGAAAGATAGCATCTTTGATCTTACCAACTTTTGGTCTTGTTGAAGTTCTTCCATACTCTTCAGATACATGCTTCTAGTTCAATGTGTCGAGGAATCAGCTTGACGGTAGACAACAACTCTGAAGATGGAGACAGACAAGGATAAGTTTTATGGACAACCTGGATGTATGTATGCAAATGATGCAATTGCTGTTTTTTTTTTTTGGTTTTATTTGATTTTCAAGGAATTCAAGTTATTACTTTGTAAACATCAAAACATGAAGGAGGTAAATCCTATATTGGATCAAAACTTTGATCAAGTTATCATCAAGATCAATCATCCATTTTGGTGGATTAGAGTTTTCACCCTATCGACACCCAAGATCCATTGAGTTTGATGAAACTTATGATGTTTACAAAGAAAGACCTATGAGTTCCTTGGAAATCAAATGAATGCATGGATGCATGGTTTATGCATCAATCACAATCAAGATCACACATGGTCGCACAAATAGGGTTCAAAGGTTCGACGTCACGAGCATGGAGTCAAAGTTAAGAACCACCCACAAAGGTATGTACTAGGGAATTTTGTACCTGCCGAACGGGTTCTACAAAGGTTCCCAGAGTTTTCAATCTTCTATCGGATACTACCGGCACGCACAATTGCTCATGGGCGCCAATAATATGCCTAAAAAGACCTCGTCTGAGCGTAGTATCGCATGACAACAAGCTCAAATTGGTACTTGATCTTGTTTCTGCACTACATCCTAAAAAGGCTTAGATTGGTTAAAAAGGTTCTAGGCCATTCAGCTTCTACGGACACTCACTATTGAAAGTAATAGCGTTATCACGATGATTCGTAACAACCTCTACTACCTTCCATGAGGCCTCCACTGATTGGGGTTCCACCATATGACGCTCATGTTAAGGATTGCTCCTGGCATGCGACTATTGGTCTTACCACCTCCTATCTCAAGTTACTCACCAAAGTCCGGGTTAGGACTTTATCTCATCACAGAGGAACCATCGAGCACCAAAAAGAAAAAAAAGAAAATAAACAAACAAAGCACACAACAATATATACAGATAAAAACACACAGATAAACAAAAATAGGCTTAACACACTTAAAACTGGGTCCCCAGTGAAGTCGCCATTTTTTCTGTAGCGGGGAAAATCTGATATCGAAGCCATGGGATTGACTCGAATCAATATTCCGTTTTGAAATCGCCACCGCGCTTTATTTTTTCAAAGGAAAAGGGAAAAGAACGTAAAACCCAAAGTTTTGTTTTTAAAACAAGAAAGACAACTCAGGTTCGGGTGTTGATTATATGAGGGGAAGGTTTAAAGCACCCCTCATATCCGTGGTACTCCACAGGAACCTTTTTGAAAATCTGTGTCGTGTGTGTGCTAAAAAAGAGTTTGTTTTATTTTAAAATAAGCTCGGCAAAGCGTTAAGCTTTGGGCCTACATACCTCCTCGGTGCAATGGAGAAGTTAGAGCTAATGTAGTTCCGCTTTTGGGAAAAACATTTTTAAAACGAATAAACACTTTGTTGTCGTTAGAGAGAAATACTCAGCCATTGATCTTGAGCATGAGAACAAACAAGTTCTTTGCATCGCAAATGAAAGAAGGGCGCCAACTAGGATAAAATCAACGAGTATGCCACTAGCTCTCTCACGCGGAAAAGATCTCGTTATTATCAATCAATTTCAAAATCGTGGTGTATAACCACTCGTTTCGACAATTAACGGTGTCTAAACTTTTGAAGAAAAGCCACTAAGGGCGAAAGATATTTGTAAGAAAAAGGTTTTGAAAAGATTTGCAAACATAAGAATATTTTGGAAAAAGGGAGAAGATTTTGAAAATTTAAGAATGGGAGGAGATGAAGAGGCTATCCTATTGCGTAAAATAAAAGCTAAGGAAAGAAACGGTCTAACCAGATAAGAAGCCAACACTTGACATTAAGAGCCAAGGTAGTTTTCCCATCCTTTGGATTTATCAATACCAACACATTAACACTTGGGGATCCAGATGAACTTATTGTCTTAGCACCACTTTTCATTAAGCACATTAAGATTCTGACGAAAATTGGGCAGAGTAACGGCTGTTTTCGGGTAAAATCCTTATCTCAATGCCTTGGAATTAACCATCAAGGGCTTTCAAGGAAATACCTGCACACATAAACATACAACAGAACAATGCCAGACAGACAGAATAATCACAGGATAGTAATAGAATGAGTCCAGAGGTACTAGGTCCATAAGTCCGAATCTCCAAAGCGCTAGGGATAGTAACCGATAGTCCAAAGAGAGCCTTATGTATTTTTTAGATTTTGGTTATTTATTAGTGTTTTAGCGAAAAAATAAAGTATGGTCCAAGTGGACAAAAGAAAAATAACAGAAGCATAAACATATGTCCAAGTGGACAAAGAGAAAATGACGGAAAGTAAATATGATGAAATGATAAAGTAAAGCGATAAAGCGAGAAATATAAAGAGCGGTAATATAAAGAGCGGTATAGTAAAGGTGCGGAAATTAAAGTTAGTTGTTAAGTGTTAAAGATAACCATCTTGAAACTTGTCAAGTATGTTATCAAAGTTAGTAGGAAGATCTATGGTGAGTGAATGATGTACTCGGATTTAAATTCAATGGGGTTTATCAGAAGCTTGATAAAATCATAGCGACTACACGATAAAAACCTCCACAAGTCTTAAATCAACCGCATACAATTCTCTTCCATATTTGATCTTTTTTATTCGGGACACGAAATATTGCGCTATGTTAAGCAGATCGCCAAGTGATTTATGTAGAAATCACCCTACAACGAGGCCGGTCAAAACTTTATGTGCTAATGCATGCGAGAAGAATGATATGTAGATCGCCTTCCGAAAGCAATACCGCACGAAAAGAAAATAGGTAACGATCTAGTCTTTACTAAGAATCCATAAGAATTCTCAAAGTATTAAGACTTTCATCGATCAAAAGAAAAAAAGGAGAAGGAGAAGATAAAATGCATAAAGATAATCAACTCACACTATCATTAATATCATTCATCTAATAATATGGATTTGGTTCTTTCAAACCTATCAACATCCTAGATCCAATGATATTAATGAAATGGAGGAAGAAGAATAAAATTCACAAAAGATAATCAACTCACACTATCATTAATATCATTCATCTAATATTATGGATTAGGTCATTTCAAACCTATCAACATCCTAGATCCAATGATATTAATGAAGTGGAGGAAGTAGGAAGCCCAAACAAGCATAAAAAAGGCAAAAAAACACATTCTGCCAGCAGGAAATCGATTTCATGCAGAGGGAAATCGATTTCCATAGTGCAGTTTTCAAAAAAAACAAGTCACGCTCAGCAGGAAATCGATTTCAGCCTTAAGGAAATCGATTTCCTCAGTGTAAAAATCAGCAAAAACAGCATTTAGAGGCATAAAACTTGACTTGAACAAATGTACAAACACCTTATGATCAAACATCAATTGGAGCACGAATTTTCCATCAAATCACCATCAAATAGCACCAATATAGCATCAAAGATGCATCACACACAAGCAACAAAGATCTACATCATGATATACAAAAAGGATGAAGAAAATTTACCAAATCTTGAACAAAACTTGGATCTACTTCAAGAATCACCAACACAAATCTTGATCTCTCAACAATTGAAGAAAAAAAAGTGAAATGGATGGTGGTTTAGCTCAAAGTTTGTGAGGTTCAAGATGTAACTCACAAACTTTATGAGAGAATGAAGAGCTTTGGTGAATTTGGTAGGAATGAGGAGAGAAATTGCAAGAGGTTTTTTGGCTCTCAAAAGCTTGAGAAATGAATTTGTAAGAACTTTTTTGGCTATCAAAGCTTGAGAAATGAGAGAGTAGAAGGCTCTATTTATAGAATTGGAGCAAGAGTAGTGGCAAATTGGTCTTTTTGTGTTTGGTGATTAACTTGTGTTTAATTGGTGATTAAAGTGGCAATTAAATGGTAAAAATGGTAAAATGAGGTTAAAGAGGGTTTAATGAATGAGTTAATTTTGATGAGGTGGAAAGTTGATAAAATGATCAAATAAAAAGGTGCCAAAATGATGTCAAGCTTCCCTCCTTATATTTTTTTTGAATTTTGCGCACAGGAAATCGATTTCCCACAGGGGTAAATCGATTTCCACCTTCAAATTTTCAAAAACTGTTTTCTTGCACTGTTTTAATTTTTGCCCGATCTTTCACCTGTAAAATATAAACAAAAGAGACAAAACATATATTTTTTTGATTTTTGGTTAGTATAAACAAATAAAAGGCTATAAATGCTCGATAATTCCCCTCAGAGATAATCACAGTATCAAAGATAAAGCTTCATAATGGTGCTCTTGATTGACGATTGAATGCAAATGATGTGTGATCTTAGGGTCAAAAATTGGGGTATGACAAGAAGCACTGACTCAGAAGGTTCAGCATGCAACATCAGAACATGGTCTAGCAAGACATCAGAAGATGGTCAAGCAGAATCAGAACATGGGTCTATGGAAGCATCAGAAGAACTTGAGATCAGAAGCAGAAGCACTGAAGTTCTCATGGTATCACGCTCAGAAGCACTTCAAGGTCAGAAGACAAGAAGATGCTCTGCACCAAGTTGTTTGACTCTGATGACATTCAAACGTTGTTTACACAAACATCAGATCGGAAGCAAGTACTAGACTGGCAGGCTACGCTGACTGACAAAAGGAACATTAGAAGCTATTAAAGGCAACGTCAGTAGACACAGCAAAAACAAGGCTCGAGGTAGTTAACAAAAGAGTGAAACATTAAATGCAATGCTGTACGGATTACGCAAAGCATTAAATGCTCCCAACGGTCATCTTCTCAAACGCCTATAAATATGAAGTTCTGATGAGAAGCTACGTTAAGAATTCTGAATACAACTCTTGCACAAATATACAGAAACGCTGTCAAATTCAAAAGCTCTCAAACTTCATCATCAAGCTCACTACATTGCTGTTGTAATATCTTAGTGAGATTTAAGCTTAAACTTAAGAGAAAATCACAGTTGTGATAATAGCTTTATAAGAAGCATTGTAACTCTTAAAAGAATTTGTTTACATTAAGTTGTAAGAACTAGAGTGATCAGGTTGTTGATCAGTATACTCTAGAAAGTCTTAGAAGGTATCTAAGCAGATTGTTCCTAGAGTGATCGAGTTGTGATCAGTATACTCTAGAAGACTTAGCAGTTGGCTGAATGGAAAACCATTGTAATCTCGTGTGATTAGTGGATTAAATCCTCAGGTGAGGTAAATCACTCCAAGGGGGTGGACTGGAATAGTTTAGTTAACAACGAACCAGGATAAAAATCATTGTGCAAATAGTTTTTATCTTACAAGTTTTAAAGCTACACTTATTCAACCCCCCCCCCCTTTCTAAGTGTTTTTCTATCCTTCAGGATAGTCAAAAATATAGAAGGAGATCAAAGTTACTATATGGCTGAAGTGAATCAAGTCAACAAAACCAGTTTCGACAGAAATTTAGCCAAAATAGGGCCATGCCATGCAGCAGAAGATATATACTCTCCAAATAAAAATGCTATATATTATTTATCCTTACACCCCAATGGATTCCAGTGGAATAGAGAAATAATGGAAGGTCCAGAAGAGACAGAACCCATCGAAGGATTACCAGGAATACGGCCAACTGGTTAGGACGAAGACGTTGATTATGTCTGAGTCATCTTTCTTCGAAAAGATTTCGGCTTACATAGCTGTAAATAAAAGGAAAGCGGCTCTTGAAGCCGAACTATCAAACATGGTTGTCGAAGCCACACAAAAAGAATCAGAAGTACCAGGCCCCGGGATACACTTTATCCCACAACCACCTGACAATACAATCCAGGACGAACATGTTTCAGGAAAAGAAGCAGGCCAAAGATTAGACGCGATCTATGATGAAGAACCTTTGGGGTTTGAAAAGGATCCAATGGCACCAAATATAAAGATGTTATCTCAAGACCCACTCAAAGAAGTAAATCTTGGAGACAAGAGTCGAAAACGGGTGACATATATCAGCGCAAAATTGCACCCAACCCTAAAGTCAAAAGTCATTGCGCTACTGAAAGAAAATAAAGATTGTTTCGCCTGGGACTATGATGAGATGCCTGGTTTAGAGAGAGACTTGGTCGAATTGAGATTGCCCATAAACGAAGGGAAGAAGCCCATCAAGCAAACTCCTAGAAGATTCGCACCAGAAATCCTCACGAAGATTAAAGCAGAGGTCGAAAGACTTCTTCTTTGTAGATTCATTAGGACTACGAGGTATGTCGAATGGATTGCTAATATTGTACTTGTTATTAAAAAGAATGGTTCTTTAAGGGTATGTATATATTTTCGTGATCTAAATGCAGCGACCCCTAAAGATGAATATCCTATGCCTGTGGCAGAGATGTTAGTAGACTCAGCCGCAGGCTTCGAATATCTAAGTATACTAGATGGATATTCATGATACAATCAAATTTTCATTGCAGAAGAAGATGTGTCCAAAACAGCTTTTCGTTGTCCTGGGGCAATAGGTACCTACGAGTGGGTTGTTATGCCTTTTGGTTTGAAAAATGCTGGGGCAACTTATCAGAGAGCAATGAATTCTATATTTCACGATTTTATAGAAACATTCATGCAGGTGTACATAGATGATATTGTTATAAAATCTGTTTCAGATGACAGTCATCTTGATCATCTTAGCCAATCATTTGAAAGAATGAGAAAACATGGCTTGAAGATGAATCCCCTTAAGTGTGCTTTCTTTG
Organism: Vicia villosa; assembly: GCF_029867415.1. Taxonomy (NCBI): domain Eukaryota; kingdom Viridiplantae; phylum Streptophyta; class Magnoliopsida; order Fabales; family Fabaceae; genus Vicia; species Vicia villosa. The sequence continues at coordinate 237,423,362 of NC_081180.1, read as the reverse complement.
TGCAGGCTGGAGATTTCCTAGGCTTCGTAGTCCACAAGAAGGGAATAGAAATTAATCAGAATAAAACGAAAGCTATTATGGAAATAAAGCCTCCATCCACGAAGAAAGAGTTGCAGTCGCTATTGGGAAAGATAAACTTCTTAAGAAGATTTATCTCTAATTTGAGTGGGCGTACGCAAGCTTTCTCCCCCTTACTTCGCCTGAAGCAAGGAAGGTTTGAATGGCACGCTGAACATCAAGAAGCTTTTAAGAAAATCAAGAAATATTTGATGCACCCACCTATCTTGTCCCCCCCAAATGGGAAAAAGCATATGCGCCTTTATATCTCAGCTTCTGATACTACAATAGGTAGCATGTTAGCACAAGAAGATGAAAATGGCATCGAAAGAGCCATTTATTATTTAAGTATAGTACTCAATGATGCAGAGACTAGGTACAATGCCATAGAAAAACTCTGCCTTTGTTTATATTTCTCTTGTATAAAACTCAAGTATTATATAAAGCCAGTTGATGTTTACGTTTCATCTCATTTTGATGTTATTAAACACATGCTATCCAAACTAATATTGCATAGTCGAATTGGCAAATGGGCTTTGGTCCTTACTGAGTATTCTTTAATCTTTCAACCTCTTAAGGCAATGAAGGGACAAGTTGTATCCGATTTCATTGTAGATCATGCAGTGGTTGAGAACCCTCAGCAATATGTTGATTTGAAGCCTTGGAATTTATACTTCGATGGTTCAACATACAAAGAGGGAAGTGGAGTTGGTATTCTTATAATTTCTCCTGAAGGAATTCCAACAAAGCTCAAGTATAAAATTGAAGGCCCTCTATGCTCCAACAATGAAGCTGAGTACGAAGCATTAGTTGCTGGACTTGAAGCCTTGTTGGAATTGGGGGAAACCAGAGTCGAAATTAAAGGAGATTCAGAATTAGTGATAAAGCAACTGACAAAAGAGTACAAATGCATCAAAGAGAATTTGATCATGTATTTTGTCATGACAAATAGGTTGCTCAAAAAATTCGAATACGTGGATTTGAAACACGTCTCAAGAGTAAACAATCAAGAAGCAAATGATTTGGCACAGTTAGCCTCAGGATATAAAGTATCAAAGGAAAAATTAGAAGAGTTGATCGAGGTAAGAGGAAAGGCAATGGCCAGAAAATTGTCTCCAAGCAATATGGAGAATTCACAATTAGGCTTCGCTAATGAAGAAGAATTCGAAGTGTTAAATAAAGATTCTTTAGTAGATACAGATTGGAGGAGTCCAATTGTAAACTACTTGAGAGATCCTTCGACAGATACGGATAGAAAGGTAAAATATAGAGCCTTATCATACTTCTTGATGGGAAATGAATTTTTCAAGAAAACCCCTGAGTGCAAAGCTGAAACTTACTTGGCACTCTCGAATGTGCACAGTGGGGCATGTGGTGATCATCAAGCGGGGCACAAAATGAAATGGTTGTTGTTTCGTTATGGAATATATTGGCCCACTATGCTAAAAGATTGCATAGAGTTCGCCAAGGGTTGTCAGGAATGTCAGGAACACACAAGTATTCAACATGCACCTGAAAACGAATTAAGTTCAATCATTAAACCATGGCCTTTCAGATATTGGGCATTAGACTTAATTGGAGAAATCCGCCCCATATCATCCAAAGGCCAGAGATATATATTAGTAGGAATAGACTATTTCACAAAGTGGGTCGAAGCAATACCACTAGCCAACGTAGACCAAGAGGCTGTGATTGAGTTTATTCAAAAACATATATTGTATAAATTTGGAATCTCTGAAAGCATAACCACAGACCAGGGATCAGTGTTTACTGGTCGAAAGATGCAAGATTTTGCGAAAGAGATGGGATTCAAGTTATTCACTTCCACACCTTATTATGCTCAACCAAACGGACAAGTTGAAGCAGCTAATAAAGTAATAATTGGGCTGATAAAGAAGCACGTAGGGAAGAAACCTAAGAATTGGCATAAGACTTTGGACCAGGCACTCTGGGCTTGTCGAACATCACCCAAAAAAGCTATCAATACTACAACATTCCAACTGACGTTTGGACATGATGCAGTACTGCCAGTCGAAATATATCTGCAATCAGTCAGGATTCAGAGACAGGAAGAAATTCCCCCAAATGTATATTGGGAAATGATGATGAACGAATTAGTGGATCTGGACGAAGAAAGGCTTCGAGCATTGGAGATGATAAAAAGGCAAAAAGAAAGGGTATCAAGAGCATATAACAAAAAGGTGAAAGGTAAAGTATTAGTTAATAATGATTTAGTTTGAAAAGTTATTTTGCCTATAGATCGAAAGACCCAAGCTTTAGGAAAATGGTCTCCGCACTGGGAAGACCCTTTTCGAATTTTAAAGGTATTCTCAAATAATGCCTATGAGATAGAAGAACTGGCAGAAGATCGTAGGATCTTAAGAGTAAACGGAAAGTATCTGAAAAGATACAAGTCAGTCATGCACGAAGTAAAGATTGCAAAAACGTAGATATTAAAATATTTGTCGTGGGCTAAAATGGCAAACGTTCGCCAAAATAGCCTAGTCCCTTTGACTGTTCAATTTCGAATGACCGTATCTTCTTCATCAACAATGCCTTTACGTGGAAGGTAAGCTTCGAAGGTGGCGTTGAGCCATAGCTGTAGTAGCCAGAAGGGTCCAGCGAAGAGAAGAGATCCAGTTTTGTAATCTTTGACGAGATCTGTTGCTTCGCCAAGACTTTCATAAAGGTACCCTAAAATTAGCTGGCTTAAATTTAATTTCTTTCCAGCATTTATCTGGTTAGACATACAAAGGTATCTCTTTGCCACTTGGAGAGATCTAGAACAAAAAACGCATCTTGAGAGCCAAAGTGCCAAAAATGCAATATGCTCTTCATCTGTTACTTCATCAGTCGTGGTGTCATGATGCTTCAGGATGAATGGAGTATAAGTGGCTTTGATTTCATTAAATTGAATGGTATCGGTGTCCATGTATTTGGGATCGAAAACTTCCCCTGTTGGTCGAAGCCCTGTAATAGCGGCTATGTCGAAAAGGGTCGGGGTAATCATCCCACAAGGAAGATGGAAGGTATTATGAGAAGCATCCCAGAAATATACAGATGCTACTAGCATGGTTTGGTTATATTCTAAGCCTGTCTTAGATAATTGGATCAAATCATAAATCCCTAATTCTTTCCAGAAGGAAGCCTTTTTGGTTTCCACCTTAGCCAACCAAGCATAATAGAGTTCAGGATCCTTTGCTAAAGGGATTGCTCTAAACACTTTGAGGAAATTGGTCATATAATTCAATCTAATTTTCTCCGGAACTACGGCGGCTTCAGTCGAAGTATCATCTGCACTGGTGGTGTCAGCTAAGATTGGGTTACCCCCTTTGTCTATTTTGTTCTTACTAACTAAGGGCCTAGTTTTATAATAAACAGCAAAGAATTTACCCTGAGAAGAACTACTATCCCCAGGTAAAGGACCCATAAAAGCATGAGTTTTTCCAGAAAGAAGAAAAGGGATGATTACCTGAGAAGCATAAATAGCACAAGTTTCTGCTAAGTTTGGGTCTGGAATGTATTGCTGATTACCCACCTGTGTAGGGCGTTGAAATTGTTGAACAGGTTGGAGAGCGTTTGAAGTCTCCGATGTAGGGTTTTGGACGGTGGAAGACGCCATGGATGAAGTTGCTTCAAGAAATAAGTTTGAAACCTAAAAAGGGTTTTTGTGTGTTTAGGTTCAGGAGGATGAAGAACGAAGTTGTGTAATGAGGAAAAAACCTGAAGGCTAAAGCTTTGGTATTTAAAGGTTTAGCGAGAACTTTTCAAATCTTTTTTGAATAAAGTTCAAAATGACACGCGTCAAAAGCTCATTTAATCATATGGCGGTCGAACAGTTATTAGTCTTACTCCTAGTATCTAAGAGCAATGATCATAAGTAATGACAAAACGTGGGAACGCACACTTTGAAGAGACGTTTTTGAAAATTACAAGACGTTTTGAAAGATAAGTCATAGATGATTGTGACGTTAGTCAGATGTCTTGGAACTCTAAAAGGTATGAGTAAAGCGAAATCTCATCATGATAAGAAACGCCTATTTCTCTTGTTTTTCGAAACAGGCATTTATTTGGGGCAATTTGTTAGCTGGAGATTTCGATTGGAGAATATGCTTCTTGAAGGATTAGGGTTCGAAGAAAAATGGCTTTCAATGGCCATTTCCGAGAATGTTATTTATGGTGAAGATGCCTGAAATCAGAGCTGAATCGAGATAGGTTGTCTTCAAGACTTAAGCGTTTTTTTGAAATACAAGGGTACTGAAGCTTGTAGTATTTCGTTGCATTCTCACTAAAGAACACATTGCCACGTATCGAAAGAGGATTCAGGCGGGAGGATTTGAATTTTGAAATATTCTGTGTAACCCAACGCGGACAGATGGCGCCCCAGGGATTCGAAACGCATGCATGTGAGCAACGTGGCATTTCGTTAGCGTAGGACCGTTAGGGTCGAATTAGTATAAATAAGGGTCTTAGTATCAGGATCCGGGGTGTTCATTTTGTACAAATCACTCAAGTATCAAGTGTTAAGAGAAAGAGTTCGCTGAGAAATGTACGTATGACACCACACTTTAAATATGTTTGTATTTCTATTTACAGAATCGAAATGTCTTTAAGTTTCATTTACTTTTTCGCCTAGTCTTTCCTTTGATTCAAGTGTTTCTTTCGACAAGTTGTTATATTCTTGCACTTTACATTTCTGAAATTTACATTTCCTTTACATCTTCGTCAAAGTTCTATTTACGTTTATAACCAGTTTATTTTCAGTTGTGTACTTTGTTAGTTTATTTCGCAAGTTATTTATACGTTCATACCATAACCAAGTTTTCGAAGCAAAAGACAAACGAATGTGAACCAAATTATCTTGAAAGACAACTCTTTGACTATGTCATAGGATCAATCTAGTCGATCCTACGAGTAACCAAAGTATATTTATAGTTTGGAGGACTAGCGGTTGTTTACCGTAAATCACCATAAACAATTACGTTAAGCAAAAATTATAGGAGAAATATAGCACCTGAACACAAATCTTTAATGTGCAGTCACTTCCAAATGCTTGTGTACAGAAAAATTATAGGAGAAATTTATCGCTTGCATATATAGAGATTTCATTAACGTAACATCACTAAGTGCTTGTGTAATAAATAATAGCAGTCAGTTATAGTATTCATCATAGGTTTCAAAAACATTAGATGCAACAAAACAAAAACTAATGTTAAAATTCACAATCTTCTCAGCTAAAATCAATAGAAACCCCTAAAGATCCACATGAATACCACACACAGTTTAGAATTACAACAGAAGAAAAGTGGTAAAAAAACTTAAGATTAGAAGTTGTGAATTCATCAAGAGTAAATATACAAAAACAACCCAGTGAATTCATCAAGAGTAATGGTAAGGTTCAAAAAATTCATCAAGAATAGAATTTGAGACTTTAAACTTACTTATGAAACTCTTGAGGAAGAACATACCTTGAGTTTGAAGAGTTTGATGTTGAATGAGGAAAAACTAAATCTTTGCAAGAAAAAAGTAATTGTTGAAGACAAAACAGAGAAATTTTAGAAAAATCAAAACCCTAAAATTGAAATTCAGAAAAAATCTAAAACCAACAAAATCAACATAAACAACAACAACAAAAATACAGAAACAACCAAGTTTTTCTATTGAATCTTTTTCTCACCAAAAATAACCATGGTAGCTATGAATCCACCTTTGTTTCTCTTCCATTGAGCAAGAAGCTTGAGTTCTTCAATTTCCTCTTTATCTGCCTATAAAAAGAAAAAGCAAGCAATAACAAAAAAAACTCAGAAAGGTTGATACTTTAGTGAAAATACCACATATCTAACTTTCTCATGTTAATAGGAATATAAACAGGTTAGATAAGGAGAAATAATGGCCGTTCTTAACGAACCCGTCGGAGATGGAGAAACGTGGTCGACATCGAGGTTTTTCGAAATAAAATTTCAATCGGTTCATTAGGAAGACCGTGGGATGAGGAGTACGAAAATAGCTTAGATTTTTTCATTGGAGGTGGTGGCCGTAGATAAGGTGGAGAAAGGGGACAACGGCGGTGTTAGGGTTTGAAGAGAAAAGAGAGAGCAAATTAAAAACAGGAAAGAGAAGAGAGGAGAGAAATAGAGAAACGTGAGAAAATAGGGAAAAGCGTTTCTTTTCTCTCACTCATTTAGGGTTCATTTGGAATAGAGAAAAGGTTTTAATTGCCAAGTGTCAAATATTTATTAAAAAGTAGAAAAGTTATAGTGTTAATTAGTTAATTACTAAACTATCTTTCTCGTAGTGCAAAATATTTTTTAAGAAAGGGCAATATCGGTAGTTTAGTCAATTGATTAGTCTACTATCAAGCTATTAAAAAAGAAGTCCACCATTATACCCAAATTACCCTTTTTGTTTCAATAATTTACAAAGCAAAAAGGACTAATTGTTTTTTCATAATCTAACCATTTTATTCAACTTCCAAACAAACCAAAATGCAACACATGTTCCTCAATCTTTCTTTCACATTTTAAATTATCGTTTTCCTTTTCTGTCTCCAATATTTTCACTTTCATTTTAATTTTTTTCTCTCTCAATGTTCTCTTTTCTTTTTTATTTTTCAAACATAAATAAATTACTAAACTGAATTAACATAATTATTAAAAATATTATTTTCAAATGTCAAAATTATTCATAATTATTATAAAAAAATATTTTCAAATGTCAAAATTTCTACCTTTTTTATTGAGCACTATCAGAAAAATACCTATTTTATTTTAGTTAACACTATATTTATTTGAAACATAAAATTCTTATTTTCAAATGTCAATATTTCTATTTTCTCACTAGAAACTATCAGCAAAATACATATTTAATTTTAATTAACAATTTTTTTTTGAGACACAAAATTCTTATTTTCAAATGTCAAAATTTTTATATGCACTATCAATAAAATATCTACATGTTTATTTAAATAAAATCTATATTGTATTAAATAAATGTGTAACGGGACACGACCAATTAAATTCACGTAATCTTTTTTTATAAATATTACTTTCAATATGCATTTGAATATAAAACCACCATACAAAATTATTTTAACCTATGCAAATGCATGAATATCATTATTCTTTATAAAATTATATTTATCATTTAATATTATAAATATATATATATATATATATATATATATATATATATATATATATATATATATATATATATATATATATATATATATATATATATATAACAACAATTAAATGTACCGATTTACTAGTAATTAGGTAGATAGTAGATGTTTTCTCATTATTATTTTTACTCAACATTATCTCTTGCGCAAATAATTTGGTGGCAATATAGAAAAATGTGATATGCATTTTCATCTAAACTTTTAAAAATTCAGGTAAAATCATGTAAAAACGAAGTTAACAATATCGATTTTTTTAATAAATTGGATATGTTTGTCATTTTTAAAATTTTTCGAAAATCCGTTTGTTAGATTATATCCGATAGGCTAATAAAAAAGAAGTTAATACTACCTCTTTTTTGATTTTTTTTTTATAATTTTTTGAATATTAGGAAAAATTGAAAAAAAAAATTATAGTTTCTGTTTCAAAAATTTATGATTTGATATCAAATATTTAAAATTTTCAATATAAAAATATGAATTTATAGTTGATTTTTGAAAGGAAAAAAACTGGTATATTATTATAGATTTTTTATAATAAAGAAAAATGCTAGCAACACTCTCTTTTCAAAACTCACTTTATTGGTTGAAAAATGTGTGGATCCTACCATTTTATGTGGGATCCATTTCCAAAGTGAGAGACCCGCACATGTTTCAACCAATAAAAAGTGTGTGTTGGAGAGAGTGTTGAAAAGAGAGTGTTACTAGCATTCCTCTTATAATAAATTATAGTTTTAAATATGCTTTTAAAAAACATGCGTAAAATCTAGAAAAAAAAATTAAAATAACCAGGTTTAATAAATAATATACAGAAAAAACCAACTTTTCGGGGTATTTACCAAACTGTCTAGGTTTGGGACATACTGGAAGAGAATGCGCCAAATGAAATGGCGCATGCATGTCACACAAGCCAAACCATTTGGCGCATAAGAAGAAAAGTTAGGGCAAGAATTTGCAAGCCATTTGAAATGGCGCATATGGCCATGTATTAACACATAGGCGCCAAACCAATTGGCTCCTATGTGTGGGCCATTTTTTTTTTCAAAATTAACCCGTTTCGGGTATTTTCGCGTACCGTTTTCGATTTCGGTCTATTATTTTCGTAAAAACGTCTAATAAATCGAGTTCGTAAAAATCTTATTAACCCTAAATAATGTAATGTATGCGTTATCGATATCGGTTTTTTACTAAAGCTCAATTTATTGATGAAAGACCGATGAACGGTTACAAGAGGTGAACGGTTACAAGAGGTGGTAAGCGAAACTGATACATTGCATTAAAAAAAATACAGATTATACTAAACTTGCGACGATGTCGAGCCACGATTAGGGCATCTTTTTATATTGTGCCCCACCTGACGGCAAATGCTGCATTTTCGTTCCATTTTGTCGCGGACGTCCATTTCGGTT